>NC_050461.1:58247777-58527777 GCF_903995425.1 Onychomys torridus
CACACACACACACACACACACACACACACACACACACCCACCAGAAACCTCTACAGAGCTACCAGACCTTCATTTCCCATGTTCCCTGACTTCCATCTTCTTAGACTGAACATCTCCAGGGTTCTCTGGCTCCCCTCTCTGGGATACAAGTGGCCACTGTGTATACTCTAGCCTCTACTGTGCCTCCCCTTGGCTCTTACATCAGGATACCTCCAGGAAGCTACTCCAAAGTCTAACAGACATGAGGCTGCCCTCCGTGATGTTGACTATTCCTCATGCTCCTCTAGAATATGTAAAAAACATTTCTGTTCTGTGAACACCACCATCTTCTCGAGCTTCAGCCTTTCACCTCTACCATAGAAAATGTGCAGATTGATAACCTTAAATCTAACAGGAAACTTTTAAATAAACAGCTCTAAATACAGGCATATAGGAAACACTCAGAGTTAGCCATTTCAAGTATATGGAATAATTATTCAAATAACAGATTTGTCACTAAGCTAATAAAAAAAAACACTCGGAATACACATTTTTTGAAAGGGGATAATTATTTCTTCCTGGCAGAAATCACTACATTTCATTTAAATACCTTATCTAAAACACTATGGTTAAGATCCTTAAGATTTCAGAAATAATCTTTTCTATTATGAGACGTTAGGACATAAACTAAAGGACATATTGTGGGTTCCTCCCATTTCTGGTGTTATTGTGAAGGCCTCCACAGGGGGACATCTGACACAGGTCACGGCAGAAAAGCCCTGACCTGAGACATGGGGACACACTGAGTGTGTCTTCTGGATCTTTCTAGACTGAGGTCTTTTATCACAGGCCATATGCAGTGTAGAGGAAGCAACCTCTCAAATGGTGACTAAAACTGTCTCTAAAAGCTCCTTAGAGACAGAGAAGATGGTGTGTAGCTGACCTCCATCATGTTCTAACCTGTCCTTTTTAGCAGGATTAGAATCTCCAGGCCCTGTCCGCTGACTCTTCCATCACCTAAGCAAGGATGGATGCTTTCTACAGGGCTTTATATAGAAAATAGAAATAATGATGCTCTACTGATTTGATATGTATATTAAATAGATAATATATTAGCTATGTACTGAAGATGGCAATGTAAAATGACCTGGTGCTTTTAAATGTATAGTATGTCAATGATGACCTCTTCTCTCCTTGCAGCACTGGGGGATGGAACCTAGGACCTGAACATGCTAGGCAAGCGCTATGCCACTGAGCCACATCAATAGCCCCTTTTTAATTTTTACTTTTAAGACAAAGAGTCTCTCGGGAGGTAGAGGCAGGCAGAGTTCGAGGCCAGCCTGGGCTACAGAATGAGTTCCAGGAAAGGCACAAAGCTACACAGAGAAACCCTTTCTCAAAAAAACAAAAAAACAAAAAAAAATAAAATAAAAAATAAACAACAAACAAAAAAAACCAAAAAGACAAAGAGTCACTACGCTCCCCAGGCCAGTCTTGAATTTGCAGTTCTCCTACCTTGATCCTCTAAGTGGCTGTGATTACAGGTTTGTGCCTCCAAGCTTGGCTCTTTGGTATCTACACAGCTTTTTCTCAATCACACTGTTCAGCAATCATCATGCCATGCAGTGATTAACTGAGTAAAAATGACCTGCCTGAGACTAACTGGAACATCACAGACACCACTGGGAAAGCCCTGCCAGGCTCAGAGACCAAGCAGGCCGGGACAGCCCTCCATCTCCCAGGAAGATCTATCTGGCTTACAGAATGGATGGCTCCTCCTGTTCATTCTCATTCCTTCAGGTGTGAGATCCCATCCCTGGACTTCCCCACTTTCTCTGCATCTGCCAGAGCAAAACTCTGAACCAAGAAGGGAGGGAACTGAGTTTGAAAAACCTTCACACCTACCACCAAGTCCATCCCATGATGCCGAGGCCATTTACCAACCCACCTCCCTATCTCAACTTCAAAAGCAATTTCATTCCTTCATGCTCCACACATAATCTGAAACTCTGCCCAACTAGGCTACAGCCAACTGAGACGCTCCATCAGCAAGATGAAGGACAATGGCCATCCATCACAAGAATCTGAAATAGTCATAATGTAAGGGAGGAATATGGATTCATTACCTCCAGCTGACAGAAACAGAATGACCATAGCATGCCACCAAGAACCAGCTGCCCTAGCGTGCAAAACTGCTCACTGGCCAGGCTACCTGCACAGCTGTGGGATGTCTTTCTGTACTCTGTGAACATATGCTGTTCCCATTGGCTAGTAAATAAAGCTCTTTCGACCTATGGTAAGAAAGCTTACAGCCAGGTGGGAAATCCAAGTAGAGACACAGAGAGAAGGGTGGAGGAAGGGAGATGCCAGCCACTGCCCAAGGAGCAGCAAGATGCCAGCAGACCAGTAACACCATAGCCACATGGCAACTTACAGACTAATAGAAATGGGTTAAATAGTAAGAGCTAGCTAGCAAAAGGCTTAGCCAATAGGCCATAGAATTTTCAATTAATATGAAGCCTCCGAATGACTATTTTATAGGCGGCTGCGGGACCACAGGGCTGGGTGGACCAGAGAAACTTCCGGCTACATGAGCACCTCGTATAAGAGCTTTTCAACGGAAAAGCAGCCATCACTCCTACACGACAGCGTGCTGAGGCTTCAGTAACAGTGCAGGGAAAGGACACCTGGGGCCCAGAATGGAACAGGCCCATAAGCACCTGGGCCTGTTCTTATGTCTGTTGGGAAAGGGAGAGATGATATTAATGTGCCCCAATTTCCAAGTTATCTGATTTCAAAACAAGATTGAAAATATTTCCAGTCAAAATGTGGTGCTATGGGTAAAACTCACACCGATCTCCAATTCCAGAGTCACAGATGTTATGTTTCACACCCTGCAACAGAACTGCCATGCTGTGAATATTCAGAGTGCCCCCAAGAAACAATCCAGATGTGGAGAGGGCCCTTCAGTTCATGGACAACATACTTCTGTATCTATACGGAAAGGGCCCTCAGGTAACCTAGAGCATGCATCTACACCTACTATGGAGAGAACCCTCTGGTTAAATGAGAACACGCATTAATCCATGGATCACAAAGACTCAAATCCTGCCCCCATTATCGGTCTCTAATATCAGAATTTCATGGTTTTTTTTTTTAATAGCGATAAATGACTTTATGCTATTTTGGGATTTTTGATGTGCCTGTGGGTAGATGAGGTGGGAGGAAGTGATGAGTAAGTCTTGAAGAAAAAGTTGAGAAGAGGCCCACAGTTGGTAAAGTTGAGCTGTGCTGTGTGAGGAGATGTGCAAGCATTGAGTGTGCCCACAGGCCCGGGAGCAGATCAGAACAAAGGAACACTTGGGTGCAAATGGCCCAAGGTCAAACACTACTCCGACCGACCGACCGACCAACGTAACAACAACTGGGAAGTGTGAATGCCAGAAACCTGTGCCCATACAAGAGCTGAGGACCGCAGGGCACAGCTCCCCTACCTGTGTCTTTTAAATCCCATCATCTATGAGCTCAAACAGCTGCACACAAAAAATGTCACTTGAATGACAAACTTTTTTGTTTCCTTAATTAGATACAAATTCATTTATAAACTGTCCAAATAAAATATGAAGGAATATTAAAAGCTACTTCCAATTAGCCTACTTTGAGTTAGAGGTTTTTGTATTTTTTAATTAAAGCACACTAGAGAATTTTAATCAGCTAAGGAGTAGCATAGCTTTCAATCAAAACTAACAATAAGCCGATCTCATCCGAAGTCATTCTTACTGAACTGCTTTCATTTTGGTCCCATCACACACCATTGTCTGTAAGTCAGGAAACTTTTCTCATGCACAGATCACTCTGGGAAGTTTCACACTTCGGAAGGAAGCAGAGAGCCCATGTGTGTGGCCATTTCAACAGTGGCCTTGATGTAGCCAATAATTCCATACAATTCACAGTACATCTGAACTATCTCTAATCTAGAAATCCAAAATCTTCAAGGTTTTAAGCCCCTGCATAAGGCTATACCTGACCCCATGTGATAAGCTGTAGTCAAATACAAGGGCATTAAAAAAAAAATTATAGGGCCGGAGAGATGACTGGATAATCTGGGCAGGCCTCAAAGCTGTGTGCAGTGGATGACTTCCCAGGCAACACACTCTGATGGCCCTGGTCTCAGCTCAGACTTGTGAATCTAGATGTCCTGGATCTGTGACAGGTACTCACATACCTGCCCAGGTATGAAGTGTCGTGGATGATTACCCTGTGTGTCTCCCTAGAAAAGGTCTCAGAGGGCTGAGAGGGTCTGGGTTTTCTGGGAGGAGCCTAAACTGAGCCTCAGGCCTGTACTTTATTTCCTTTGCTTGGTAATATGAAACTGCAGGTTGCTCTTACATTAAAAAAGAACCCTGCCCTCCACAACCTCAGCATCACACAAAGTGGTGAACGGATGAGAGTGCTCACCTCGCCTGCCTGTTCAGGAGAACACACACACACACACACACACACACACACACACAGGTCCAGTGAGGCAAACAATAACATGCCTGACAAAGAAATGAAGGATTCAGACAACAGGCAGGAAGCGAAACAAACAGACGTGGGGAAGACTAAGCACATTCAGGGGAAGCAATCACTCTGCTGATAAACTTCATATTGACAGTCTAGGGGGAAATCGGCCAGGTACAAAGCCTGGTGTCCTTAAAATGCAAGCAAGTGTATGTTCTGGAGAAACCCAGCAGCATTCTCAGAGTTAGCATGAGGATGCCCCTCCCACCCCTGCCATGGACCTTTATAACAAACTTTCTGTAGACATGTTCTCCTTATAATATCCCCCAAACAGATGCACGCTTCCTACTGACAGGTTCAACAAGCCCATCCAAGCAGGTGTGAGGGCCACAGCCCTGCCTTAACAACCACTGCAGCCGGGCAGCTCTCCAGGATGCCAGGAAAACACAGACCCATTTGCCATGATGCAGAATTGAACAGTTCAGCAGCCAGAAGAAACTTCCCACTATAGAGGGTTGGGGTCTTCACCATGTAAAGACATACAGAATTACCTGAGAGACAACCAGGCAAGTAAGACTGTAAAATAAGAAGGACCTGCTAGCTTAGAGCTGTGTATATGAAAGGCTTCAGAAGGTTCATACTCCTGAAGAGTGCAGGTTATGGTGTTTGTGGGACTGAATGCTGCTACCAGTGTGGTCTTGACACAGACATGACTTCAGAGGTTAGATCTGTGCATACAGTGCCTAGCCCAAGCTGGGAGCATGTGAGCACTGCTGTGAGAACAGGGGTATCAGTCACAGACCACCAAACACTAAATGGACACCTAAGTAGCCAGTAAAGAAACCAGATAAAATCCTTTGTAAGCAATCAACTTCAGAATCCTCAGTCCAAAGCAAAGATGGTAGCAGATATGGAATCGTGCCATACAGGAAAACCAAGGGACCCTGGTGAGTAGCTTGATACCTACTTCTAGCTTACCCCAGGAAGATTAGTGGGAAACTAAACACGATCTTACTTTCTGTGGGAGGCCATTTGGGTTTCCTAGTGGCTTTACCCAGCAGGTCTGCCTAGAGAAGATAATTGGACCACGGGCCTGAGTGCAGGTGTCTGAGATGGTCTGCACTTGGCTGTGCTGGGGGGAGGTCTTTTGCTCTACCCCTTGGCATGCCTTTATATACCCTAGGGCAGAGACAGTCGAGGCCCCGATGGATCAGGATCCAAGCCCTCTTGAGGCTATCCTGTATTTTCTATCTGTTTCTCTCCCTCTATCCTTCTAACTAATATTTCCTGTGGCTCCTACTCAAGAGCACTCTGGGGAAATGTAGGGGTGGTAGGTAGCCCCTCCACAACTTTCTATCTGTTTGCTTTCTGCTACTGTGAGAAGCACCATGACCAAAAGAAATCTGGGGAAGAAGGAGGCTTATTTCGGGTTACAGGTTATTTGTCCATCATCAAGGGAAGCAGGGCAGGACCTGAAGCAGAGGCTCTGGATTGGCGCTGCATGCTGACCACCTGCCCGGGGGTGGTACCCCGGAAAAATACACTGAGCCTTCCCACATTGATCATTAATCAACAAAATGTTGCTGGGCCTGGTGGCTCACGCCTTTAATCCCAGCACTCGGGAGGCAGAGGCAGGTGGATCTCTGACTTCAAGGCCAGCCTGGGCTACAGAGCGAGTTCCAGGACAGCCAAGGCTACAAAGAGAAACCCTCTCATGTAAAAACAAAAGAGGAGAAAAGGAAAGGTCCCACTAGCTTGTCTGCAGGCCAGTCTGGTGGGGGCGCTTCTTCAGTTGAGGGTCTCTTCCCAGATGTGTGGACTCGACACTGATGCGAACTAGGACACTTAGAACTTCATAAAATGTAGTCAGAGTTTGGCAGCAGTTCCTAGAAGGGACAGTTTCATCCACATCCAAATACGTGAGTGGGTCTGTACCAACTGAAACTCTCAAAGAACAGGTCGAACGCAGCATTATCATTGGCTTTAAGTTACACAGCACTAAGAGAGGAGTTTTATAACGCACTGAAGTGTTCCCTCGTAGCCAGCTTGTCTCCTAGTACCAACATGAACACTCCAGCTCCAGAAGTTTTTCCTGAATGCCGCCCTCAGACAACACCTCCTGTCAAAGTCCCTGTCATTCCTCTGGCAGGCACGAGGGCTCCAGTTCCTGTCAGTAAACATGGAGGAGGGACTAGGGCATTGTGAGTCACTGAATCCAAACTTTGCAGAGTGGTACGAAGGCTCCGGCTCTGTGGGCCATGTCGGTCAATAAAGTAGACCCTTCTTAAAAATGTGGTAGACATTGTAGAGATCCACTTGAGGAGATTGGAGGGGAGGGGAATTGGGAATGTCATTGTTTAATTTAAAGAAAGAGGACTCTTTTTAATATGTGTGGCACTGGAAATTAGACCCAGAGCCTTGTATTTGCTAGGCAAGGATGCTGCCACAGAGCTACACCCTCCCCATATCCGAATACAAGGTGTTACCAACTGCCAAAGGCTGTCATTAGGCATCTGCACACAGTGGGAACTGTTCCCATCGACCTCCTGTACACTCCTGCACCCTGCCCACCTCTTTTTCTTTACCAATTTCAAATTCATAATTCCATGTGCACGTAGATGAAAGATGTTTATATTGGTGTGGTAAATAAACATCTCCTGTTCACCCAGAGCACAAGATGCACCTAATCTGACTGCGTGGGTGAAAATGAGGCTCAGACAGGGGCCTGCATATGCTCGTCTCTACAAGCAAACACAGGTCATTCACTGACTGCCTCAAATGAGAAAACTCTCTCTCTCTCTCTCTCTCTCTCTCTCTCTCTCTCTCTCTCTCTCACACACACACACACACACACACACACACACACACACACGTCTAACAATCTCTCTCTCTCCCTCCCTCCCTCCCTCCCTCCCTCCCTCTCTCTCTCTCTCTCTCTCTCTCTCTCTCTCTCTCTCTCACACACACACACACACACACACACACACACACACACACACACACGTCTAACAATTCTGAGGGGAAAAAAAGCAAGCAGCACACTGTAACTTGTCCAAACTTTCGAATGGTGGAGAACGTCGAGGGCTGAGTTACCGATTGTTGTGGAGGACTTCAACCTCGTGACCGACAAGCTTTCAGAAAATCTTCACAGCCCCACAGGAAACCCCGTGCTGCAGGAGTCGGCCAAAGCCTGGGAAGCCTAGAAGAGCAGCAGTCTGCCCCTCAGGGGTCCCACCATAGAGGCAGTGCGGACAGTCAGGTGAGGACTTTGCCATCTGGGTAACTTCTCACAAACACTCACACCACCAGGGCACAGCTGGGGTACACTAACTCTGGCTGTAGAATGAACCTGCTCCAGAGGGTGCTGTCTTGTCTTCTACACCACATGCTCTGGCTACAGGATTCCCTCCTTGTTCACAAGTCAGATCCCAAACTATGGTTCCAGCCACCTCTCGCCTCCAACAGCACATATGCAACACCTGGAACCCCATGTTGGCATCTGTCACATAAGAAACAAGGACAGACCTGGGCCGGGGGTAGGACACCTGCTAGACCATGCCTGAGATGTTAATGAACCTGTGCTAACAGTGGTCATTATAACTAAGTTAGTCCCACAATAGACTTATCAGTCTATATCATATCTGCCACTTGGTAGATGAACCCAACTGAGGCACAAAGAAGTAATACACACTCCTTCCTCCACAGGATGGGTACAGGCTGGTGGTAGCCTGGGTGGCACACTCCCCTGCCCTGCTACCCTTAAGAACACCCATCAAGGTAGAAGTGGGTCAGTCAAATGACAATCACTGCATCTACTGCACCAGCTGCAGCTCAGAGGGGCTCTCCTTCCAGTGCCCCCCAAACCCCACCATAAATGTGACCACACACCCCAGGCCCTGCCTGGGTTTCTACTGTGTTCTCACGGCCCTGTAGCTTGAGCAGCATCATGACCAGATGAGTAGACGGCCAGATACACCTTGAAAATAGCTTTCTGGTAGATGGAGGTGCCTGACACATACTAGACTTCGGAAATGACCCACCTTAGGCATACATGAACAGAAAGCCTACATTCAGCCAGCATGGTTTTTGGAGCATCATATGATAGCCAGCTAATGGGGTTGCAACTCCAAGGCAGCCAATTTCAGTGGGAGCCTCTGCCTTGCACCACAACCCTCCTCAGCCCAGCACCAGCAAAGAAGCTCCAGGCTGGAGCCATCAGCCCACCTCCCAATCTCACCATGGGGCCAGGCGTCCTCCAGATGGGTGCTGGAGCCTTCATAGAGCAGCCATGGGAATTCTCTGCGGCATGGTATTTACAATGAAGGCACCCAGCCAGAGCAGACGGCAAAATCTGGCTCAAATTTCCTACAGCCAAAAAAATAACTTCCAAAAGCATGCATGCCCTGTCGATATCTCTCGAAGCAAGAAAACGTGATTTTTAGCAATTATTCGCCACAGTCTGCTTTCCCTGGGGGACTGTGCTCTTCCCCCACCCCATCTTCTCACTTCTTCCATCTAGGCCTTCATGGCTGTCAGTGAAATCCCTCCTAGAAATGGGTCAGAATTTCTTTATGCTGTGAAAGGGGCCAAACTGCAATGGTATCTGACCAGAGTCAAAGGCCATGCCTTTGGGAAAGATCTTGACCTACTGCTCAGAAAGCATTTTAACCCTTTCTTCTCCTCTTTGACTGTACAACGGAGTACACCAAGCACAGGAGGGATCCGAGCTGAATGCAAATAAAAGCCAAATCCTCTTAACCGTGAAGGGGGACAAGGAGGGAAGGAGAGGGAGGAGCTGCACAGGACTTGGAAGAAAAGTATTAACTTCCTAACTAGCTCTTGACACTGTGCTCAATTTTGAGGGGAGAGAAGCAGGCACTGGACCCCCTATGCTCAGAGCATCTTCCCTGCCCCGTCTTCTGAGAGAACACTCAGTCTAACGCTGGTAACGCTGCACAAACAAATGCGAAGGAATTAAAACTGTTTAAAGCATATAGTATGAAACCTTAAACTTCATCATTTAAGTGCATACTAGTCAAAACTGATAAAAAGTTAAGTTCGTCATCCCAAGGTTACGTTGCCCACACAACACCCACATCGCATAATAAGGTATGTATTGAGTTGCCTACCTAGCAATCTAAAATAGAATATTCAAGTAAATGTGACAAATTAGCTTTTGCACCACAGGGGCTGGGCTCCGCCCAAAGCATGAGGGTTGCCCCAGGAACATTACATAAGGTCAGTTATTAACCCTCATGTTCTCTGTCCCCCAGATTTTGCAGCAGAGCCCTACAGGGCATCATATTTGGGCTAAAGTGTATAGTTTACAAAGTACTTCCACACCCACTATTTTATCTTTATTCCAATCAAAACTGGAGAGGGGCAGCAGGGAGAGGTGAAAGACAAAAGTCGCCGGAAATGAGTGGTTGGCCTGGCATCACACGACCCGTGGCAGAGGAAACCATCTTCAAACTATTGGATGTTCGAGCTGCCTGTCTCAAGCTCCGATCCACGCACTGTGATATTTAGGGTTCTGTAGTCTACCCACTTGCAGACTTGGGACTTTCCCATACACTGCCTTAGCCTAAATGTCAGAAACTCGGACTTCATTTGATCTTTACCAGAGGTCGTTCCTGGGCAGTTCTCACCTGCAGCACCCAATAAGCTGGGAGAGACTTGTGAAAAGCAATCCATGTCACGGCAAGGAAGCAACATTTCCCTCATACATGCTACCCTTCCGTTAGAGGACAAAAAATACAGGCTTAATTATTATGAGATTTCCAGATGCAGAAATTTTTAGGAAGCAAAAAATATGCTGATGATTTTTGTTCACTATTAATTTTTAAATCTTTTTAAAAATTACATGTTTCTGTTTGTGCACTGCCATTTTAGGTGGAGCACTGAGCCTCCACACCTCTCTCCCATCACTAAATCTAAGTAAGAACGGTTTTTAATGATTCCTTACCCCCTAAGTATTTTAACATGTATCTCTGTCTTTACTCATTTTTTTTTAAATTATGTGTATGTGTATAGGTTTGTGCACAAGTGCAGGTACATACTGAATCAGAAGCATTGGACCTCTTCTCCACACCCCTTCCTCCTTCCAGGCTGAAGGTACAAATGGTTGTGATATAGGTGCTAGGAATCTAGCTGCTGACCTTCGCAAGAGCAGTATCCCTAACCACTGAGATACCTCTCTGGCCCCTTAATACCTCTTCGTATCCAACAAATACATATTAAATAAACATACCTGCCTATTCTTGGTCTGTCAATGTAGAAATTTCATGTCTTTAACCAAAAAGATTAGCACATTTTAAAGGCTTACTCAGGTATATCCTAAACAGAAGACAGTTAATACTTTCACTTAAAAGAAACTAGGCAAAACATCCAGCCAATCTCTTAGCTCACAACTACGTAAAGACAAGCCAGCTGTGCTCAAGCTCTTAACTCAGGACTATGTAAAGACACCGCAGCTGTGCTCTTAGGTAATGTCCCGTCCTCACCACTGTTCACAGCTGCCCTGGTGTACACCCCCTCCTTCCTCCTAGACATTCCCTGGAGCAGGGCTGAATCTACAGCTGCATCGAGACACCGAGTGTCAAAGAAAGTGCTGACATCACTTGCAATGCTCTTGTAAAGATTTGGACTTAAATACAGATGCAGTGAGTACTTCTCAGACTTGTTTGTAAAGATTACTCATTGAGACAGTTTGTATGCCGAGCAGAGGGTAATACAAGGTGCACTGTGCTTCGTATCGTGTCTTTGTGTTCTTTGACCTTTTGTCCTCGACTGTGTCTGTGGGGAAATGTCCTCACCACTCTTAGAATGCACATCACATATAGGACTGATATCACTAATGTAGGAGTTATTGCACACATCAGACACTGGTACCATGCCAGGCCCTCAGTTCTCTCCCACAGTCCAGGCTCACTAACAACCTTTCCAGCCGATCCAGGCAAGAGAGTTGACTCTCTAGCACATCTAAGAGCTGCAAGGAGGTGAGAGACCAGGAGTTACAGACTCCTAAATAAAACCAATACATATTTATCCAGAAAATGTTTATTAAATCAACATACCTAACTACTCTTAGTCTGTAAATGTGGAAATTTGCTTTTCTGGTAGGCAGACAGGGAGAGAGGCCATGGCTGGGTAATAAAGGTGGCTGGCTAGCCCCCTGCTGATGGACTGGCTCAACAGATTCGCCTTATTAGGATAGGTTGCACAACAACAGTTGTGGGCCAAGAACACTTGTTTTCAATAAGACCAACCATAAGTAGGGGAGGAAGACTCTTCAGAGGTTTTAACCTTCTCACCTCCACCCCGACCCACCACGCCCCCATCACACCCCCACCACGCCAAGCTACACACCCACCACTGGGCCTCCAGAAGAGACTGGATTTTTTTCAGCTCTCTAAGTCCCACCCCTGCTTGGCTGAGGGTCTTTTTCTCTGTATGTCTGTCTGCTGTGTCCATGTTTCCTCACGCCCAATAAACACCTTCCTTCAGCTGCTGATTCTGTTTGCTTGAGATCTGTCTGCTCTTACCTGTTACACTTCACATTGGTCCTGCCTTTTCATTCCTTAACAGGCAGAGAAAACGGAGCCAATTGAGACCCCTAGACTGTATCATCTCTAGACTGTATCATAGGCACTGTCACTGTGAAAAACTTCAAAAGTCCCAGGGCAGATTAATAAAAGTGCCCTGGACTCTCAGCTTATTAACTGTAGCAGTAAACAGGACTGGAGCCCTCCAGCGTCCTGGAAAAGCCCGGTCTGTGTGGTGAAAAGGCTGAGGCATGGGCTCCCATCTGATTCAGGAACCACCCTCTTTCCACTGTCATAAGATAAAGGAGCTTCCGGCCTGCCTTGGACCACAGCCTCCTCTGTCACCATTAGCATCTGTGTCCCGCATGCTTGCTTTGTGGGGACAAGAGCTTGCTGCTCTGACTCTGGAAGGCAGGTTCCATGCCTCCTCACTGTCACCTACCTCACCTAGGTGTCCTCCTTGGCCAGGCAGCAACTCCCATCCAAACACTTCCTCTATCACAACCCCATTCCAGACTATGAATTCGGCCCTCCCTATCCTCGTCTTTCCTCAGATGCCCCAGGCTACTCTAGTCTCAAGAGTCCCATCCAGACTGCAGGCTTTCTGAGGTCATGGGCACTGACTGCTCTCCACCATGTGGGCACATAGGTGTTCCCAACAATCACAGCATTTGGAATTCTACAGAAGCAACAGCCACATAAACATGGAAATGCTAATCAATAAAGCATGACAGACAGAGATGCTGGAGGGGTGGTGCTCCTCAGGTGCTGTGATGGGCCCAATCTCCCAGGACCACCCAGTGCCAAGACAACACATTCACGGCTGAGACATCCTCAGGCCTCCAGTACCCTGATGGGCTTCACAACCAAACTTCAAAGAACGCCATCTTTACACCTGCCAGACATTTCTGCCTGGGCCTGGGGCCATTCAGACAATCACAGGTGGAAGAATGTTTTCCAGTCCAGGTAGTTTACCTAATCAGCTTGTACACACAGGTCAAAGGCTCCTTTTGCGTATGTGCTCCACCGCAGCCTGCTTCCAAATGCATCAGTACCCTAGCACACATTTTTCAGCTGACATAAGAAATTTTTATCACAGGCTTGAATGGTTGGGAATGATGTATGTTCCCACATGTTTTCACAGCAAAGATGGAGCTGAAGAGCAGTTCATCCCATTTATGGAATCTCTCGACTGCAAGTCTTCTTGGAAAGCCAATCTTCAATGTTAAGTCAAACAGCTGAATCAGAACTGAAAGCATAATTTCGGAATTTAAATACACATTCCAACCCTGCGACAATGTCTCACTTCTAGATTATAATTCTAGGATTGAAAAGTTGACAGGCAGAGACAGGGATGGATGGACAGATGGACACATAGAAAGGTAGGGGAGGTGAAGACAGGAGACTTGCCATGAGTTGGTTGGCTTGGTGAATAAAGTCCCCCCACATTCTCAGAATTCTCCCCTCCCCTTGCTGTTCCTTATCTCCCTGATTCTCCCTCAGGGTCAGAACCTGATGACTGCACCACTGCTCAGTGCCCCAGAAGTTTCAACACTCTAGAAAAAGAACCATATGGTAAGGTTCTAGATTGAAAAGACTTGTCTTCTGGGACTAAGAGAGGGTCAGTCGTGAAATGGAGAGGAGACATGAAATAAGTCAAGCAAGATGACAGCCACTATACAGTGGCACTTATACATGAAATCTAGAAAGTCACCATTATAAGGCAGTGGGGAGGCAGGTTCCTGAGGCCAGATGAGGCTGTGGGCAGAGGGAAAAGGAAGTAGTGTGCAGTGTTCAAAGTTTTCATGAAGCAGGAAGAATGTCTTCCTCACCACAGTTGTTAATAGTGTCTATTGCAAAGTTTGTAAGTAGATTTTTATGTGGACATGAGGGGACAGAAAAATTTAGCTTGATTTAATCACCCCAGGTGTATATGTCAATCAGCACATGACATCCTATAAACAGACACTGTTGTCATCTGGGAAAAGTTCACTATGAAGAACAAAGTTTCCCTGATGACAGAAGGCAGAAACATCGACTTGTCTGCAGAGTTCTGGGTGTTACCACTGAGACTTTCCTTGTCCTGAGATCCCAGAGAACTTGGATCTGAGTGAACTCAGTCTTTCTCTTGGCTTCTGTGGGGAGGCTAATGCTGCTTTCCCAGGCTCTGCCCCTTCACACCATCACTCTCCAGTTTGGTTACTGAACCATGCCTTGATGGTGATGGACCAGGGACATAGGTCATGTACTCATGAGTTAGGTCTGCTGAGACTTGGCTGGCAGGCCTGAATAACAAGTGATTGATGCTGCACTTCTAGAATCATCCCTAGTGCAAATAGAAACTATTCAGGATCAAAAGAACAAGGATGTCATACAGACTTCTTGACAAGTCAGCCATTCATTCTAAGGATGTCATCAACCTCCAAATAGGAATGTCAGTTTCAGCAAGAGGATGATGCTGTGTCCTGTCTCTGAGCCAGATCTACCTCACATGAAGCATTTAAAGTATTCTCCTGTTATTTTTTTTTCTTTTGCTTTGTTGTTGTTGTTTGGTTTGGGGCCTGTGTCTCACAGCTCTGGGTCTGGTCTTGAACTCATTAGGTAGACCAGGCTGGCCTCGAACGGGCAACCATCCTGGCACCACTTTCCAAATGCAAGTATCCTGCTTAAGGTAAATTCCACATGGGTCCGATGGTTCAAGAACAGGCACATTTGTTTTTATTATACCTGCCTCTGATTTGTCTCTGCAAGGTGATTCTGGGCATAATTCTTAGAAACATGAAAATCAGTGACACAGATTTAGGTAAAAATCTCAACATTCTCATCTTCTAAAAAGTGTCCTTCGGGCTCCAAGGGAAGCTGACTTGGGTGGAAACAAAGTGCCGTGCCCACCAGAGCAAAAGATCAAGAGGTCACCCTGGCTGGCTGTGGAGTCTGCGTACGAGAAGGTGGCTGTGTGGTGGTTAACAGGAGTATGCATAGAAGATCAATAGCTTCCTGAAGTTCCAAGGGAGAAGGGTGCCTTCCTCAAAATGAATATATATATATACTCTGGCACTCACAAGCTCACCTCCTCAGCCCACCTGTGTCTGGCTCGGCAGTGGTGACCTGTCCCTGTCATGACAGACTCACCTGAAGGAGTCTGAGCTGTGCCTCGGGTACACCCCTGGCCTCTGCTTTCTGCCCGGTGTCCCCGGCTAGGCCAGGAGCATCACTGGGCCTCCAGCAAGAGTATTTGGGGGCCAAATTCAGGTGCTGCCTCCCTCAAGCATGTGGGGTAGGGCTCCTGGAACCCATGTCTCTCACACAGGAGACACCAGCAGCCGCTCTTGCCAGCCTGAGGTTGCATTTGTCCTTCCCTCCAGGCCGCCCATGGGTCACCTCCCTAATGAGAAGGCCTGGCCTTAACCACAGCTCTGACTTTGAGGAATTTTCCTCAGTGAATCTGGGGTAATTCGGACACCACCAGAACTAGAACTGAACCAGAGGCTGGCTGAGCGGTTCCAAAAGGTTTGCTTACTACAGCCGGTTTCTGATGTCACCAACCCAACTTCGGAGCCTGCCTGCAGATAGCCTCCTGGCTTCTCCCACTGGGGGACAGCAGCAAGCATCCTTATGTAAGTAAGAGAGGAAGCAACAATAGAGAGAGGCCAAAGCACCCTGCATGATCCACAGTAGGTCACAACCCAAAATAGGACCATGTCGGGTCTTCTCAGGAAAATGGGCCAGACTGGCACAGAGCAGGGCCAGTTCCACACAGCCCAGGATGGGAGGGAAGACAGACCTCGGTGAAGCTCTGGCCCCACCCCACAATGATGTCACTGGAGGACTTTCATGAAGTGAAGTCAGGGCCTCTTTTGAAAGCAAAAGCCATACCCTAAGGATTTCTGGGAATGCTCTGCTTCCTCACCCTCTCTTTTTATGTTAAACACTCTCACTCAGTATGAAGTCAAAATGAAATATTACAAATAGAACATTCCTATGCTCCATGCAGAATTCCAAAGTAGTTCCACTAAAAAACAAGTCTGCTCGGGTCATGGTGGTACACCCCTTTAGCCCTAGAACTCAGGAGGCAGAGGCAGGAGGATCTCTGTGAGAGTTCGAAGCCAGCCTGGTCTACATAGTGAGTTCCAGGACAATAGAGTTATATTGTGAGGCCCTGTCTCAAACAAAAAAACTCGCCTGTGAATCTCCTCTTTGGCAGAGAAGGCACTGAAGAAAGCCTACACTTACTGAACATCTACTTCACAGATCCACAACGAGGAGCTCTGGGAGATGAAAGAGGGGAGACTGGAGGCAAATTCTCCTTCCACACAGATGTGTCCTGCAGATGCTTCCTGAAACCCCTGCATCCAGGACCCATTGGGCAAGCTGTCCCTGGGGGCACTCAGTCATCCAGGGAGACAGCTCAACTCCCAGAATAGATGACTGTATCTGCACAGGGCACACACACACACACACACACACACACACCAGAGCACAGGGGAAAGACAGCTAGGGCAGTGATGGTTAGCACCAATACACAATTTTTTGAGGCAGGAACCAGTCAGTGGTTTCTTAAGAAGAATACATGTCCATTCTATAGAACTAAAGGATTCTAAACAATTGCAAAAGAAAAAAGTGCAACCCCCAATCATTTGCAGTCTTAAATTAATGCAGTTTATTGACAGCTTCATTCTAACACATGCAAACTAGATACAGAACGTTCTTCGGGGAGTTCAAAATGCAGCCTGTTCAAAATCGAGTCCTCAAGGACCCAATTGCACATCGTCACTTTTCAAGTTAGAGCTTAAGTTATAAAGGCGGGGGGTGGTGGGTAGGGGGGGAGTGAGGGGGGGGAGTGAAGACACAAGGACAGGAGAAAGACTAACAGGCCCTAAGTCCTCCAGTCCAGAGCCCCTTATGAGCGGGAACTTCTACAAGCCAAGCACGGAGTCCTGCCGCTGCCTACCTCCTGAGAAAGGTGGAGCAATGTGGGTGTGCCCTGTCTGCACCAGGCCTGTCCCACCTGAGCCAGTCCCCTGGCCTTCCACTGACCACACAGTGAGAGGCCCCAAAGATGTTCCCGGTCTGGGCTAAGTCAACTGGAGGCATTCAGAGCTGGGACAGGGCAGAGACAGGGCCTGCTGGAGAGGCAGTGTCTCCACAAATGGGGGGAGGAGGAGATGCCTACCACAGCCTCTCCAAATAGCTTGCCCTAAATGGAAGCATTCTAGTGACAATTGCTTTTTATTTTTGTTCTTTTTTTTTTTTTTTTAGTTCTTTCTCTTTCTAAAAATTCTTCCCTTTTATTTTGAACACATTTTCCTTTCATTTCTTGCCAAGAAAGTGGAGTTTGCTGGACAAGTCCTGCCTTTCCTGCTCCCACTGCTTCCAGAAGCCTTCACTTCCTGCGAGCACAGGAAGACCTTCCAGGCAGAGCGGAGACCTCCGACCTCAGGCAGGCAGCTCCTCTCTTCCTGACCAGGCTCTCTCTGCTTGGATGTCACCTACACTGCCATGCCACCATTTGGGGAAGGGACCCAGGAAATGACAACAGCTCACTCGCTCTGGCTTTCCTCTGGAAGCATGGTCCCCCCTTGTCTTCCAAAGCTGAGCAAACAAGTCATCACCACAGGTGTCCTGAGTGCTGGGCTCCAGCACCTGACTGATGGCTGATGGCGAGCAACACACAGACACCTGCAACTTCTCAACACTGAGAGGTTGTCAGCCCCAGGCCTGAGGTCTGACCAAGACCAACCCTGTCCCTCAAGAGGGAAGAGAGGAATGAAGGAAAGAAGTGACAAATGGCACTTCGGCCACACTGGGGTCCAGACCTAAGAAGTCAGAACGGTTTTGAATCTCAAAAATTTAGGTATGAGAAATTTAAAAACAGACCAACATAAAACAAAAAGAAAACTCAAAAATAAATTAGAAAAAACAACAACAAAGGACAGATTTCCCAATGACAGCCCTATGACAAAAAGAACAGACCTGTTACACACACAGAAGGTGCCCAAACTCTCAAACAGTGAGATCTGTGAGAGGCAAATTAAGGCAGAGTACTAATGCCATTCATTAGGAGCAACTTCTAGACAGAGGCCTTCCCTGAGAGACTCACAGTGGCCTGAGGAGAGGAAGGGCCAGGTTCCCACACCTCTGAAAAGAGCTGTGAGCGGACTTTTCAGAAATACTCCTCAGAGAGAAGACATGCCTGGAGACACTCAGGTTCCTGCCCTCAAAGGTCAAAGGGTGCAGACGACCTGCACACACCGGGGGAGGAGCATACCACCCACAGGAGAGGCTTGCAGGGGTTGTAGTAGGTTGACATTAGGAAAAAAAAAAAAGTTTCTCACAAAACCCAGTAACTAGGAAGGAAGTGGCGGCTAAAATAAAACCAATGGGTGGACTAGAAGGAAATAATATTAAGTGATAAGACAAGAAAAATGTCAACATTACAGGCAGGACACAGGAGAATGAGTAGGCTGTCATCCAGATCAGGGTTAGAGTTGGGGGGAGGAAAGAATCCCACTTACTTAGAGGAACAACTCTACAGCTGAAGCCTGAGATAAGAGCAGGAAGGAGGCTAGGCATGAGGATGCAGATAACTAAGGCCTCTGCACATGGCCCCAGCAAGGGCTGGTCATGTCCATCCCAGCCTGGAAGAGCTCTCAAGGTCTCATGTAGACGGCTAACCGCTGGGGAGAGCGCTCAGCCGCTGCCACTCAGCACAGTGCAGGCCAAGGAGAGTTGTAGGCACAAGTGCCCTCTGCCCCTGCCCTGTGCATGTCCCCAGGTTGCAGTCACAGCACAGTGGTTGATGACAAACAGGACCCCATTCAGAGGTATCGTTATTTGCCAAAATCACTTGAGTCCACATTTCGCCCACTCGAGAAGCGCCGACATGCAGAGCTCCCAGTCCCACAAAGAAGACTTTCCAAACACTGTGGCTTCTACCCGCTTAGCCCGTCGACTGGGCAACCCTCCAAACATCTAAGCAATACTTGACACCTCAAGTCCAAAGCCAAGGGCTCTACCAGTGAGAAATACATCGGAGCAGAAGTACGTGCTTTGGTGTTCAGATCCAAATGTGACACAGAAAAGGGCTGATTCACAACAGGGGAGGGTGTTGATCTGTGTGTTGTTGGTTCTTTTTTTCTTTTTAAAATATTCATAGCTTGACATTTCGAGAAGACAGAAAGCAATTGAAGAGATTTCAGGAGCTGATACACAAAAGCCTGACGTCAGAAAGACGGTAAGAAAAAAACAGCAAAGAAAAACCTCAGCAACCGCCAGCCCCTCCAGGTCCATCACACAGCATTTCAGCACCTTCTCCATTATTCTCCAGTGTGACTTCCCAATGGGTAATAAAACCGGAAGAGAAAGCAGTACCCAGTGAAATCTCCCTTTGACTCAGTCCCCATCTATGCAAAGCCCGCTTCTCCCTTCTGACACCCCACACTGCCCAGTAAGGTCAACTAAATTTCCTTGTGAGATCAGAGGCAAATGGGAAGCTGTATTTTTATTGTCCTTTCTAATATTAAGTGTGCCTGAGGGTGCATGTGTGTAGATGCTGATGTCCTGGACTCATTATTTGGTGGCGGTGATGTTTTGTATGTTTGTTTATGTCTCAATGTATTCAATGTCACTTCTATAAAAACCATGTCAGAGGACCCTCCAAGTGGACACTCTGCCAGGGCCCCACCCCGCGCTGTGTTCACACTACGGCGGAAGTCTTACCATGGCTCAGAAGAGCATCTTAACGAGAATGTCCCAGGTGAACAATTTATTGGTTCACTGTTACATACATTTTTAATACTGATCAATACTGACAAATAGCCCTCTTCAAAGGTTGGTACCAATTAATACTCCCCTCAGGAAACTGTGAGAATGTTTGCCGCACACAGCCACCGATGGTGTGCTATAAAGCTATACAGCATCTTACCTTTTGCCAGCCGATGGGAATGGCAGCCAGCATTGTTTGAAAGTACGTTTATCCTCACGATGAAGCAGGACACTGTTTTCGGAGGGCAGGCAGGGTGTTTGTCTCCAAGGAGCCACTCATTTCTTCTCTTTTTCCATGCTCTTTGCTCACACCCCTGGACTGGTTTTCCTTAACCACTTCTGAGAACACCTTGTATTAGAGGACAGGCCATTGGCTCTGGCTTTGACAGCCACTCAAAGTGGGAAGGCACTTAGCCACTCACTCCCTCAGGGTTCCTGTCCAGAGCCATACAAAAGGGATTTCTCTTGTCTTCTTGTTCAGTCAGAGTTTCCTTTGATTACTGATGGACTTTGAGCCACATTTAAAATGCTCCTTCTTAATCTGAAGTCAGAAAGGATTTCCTCGTGGTATTTCATTAATTTGTTATTTTTTTTTTTTACAGTTTCTTCTTTTTGCTATTAAATATATTCTCCATGTGGAATTTAATCTGGGCATACAGTGTATGAGACAACTTCATTTTCTTCTGCTCCAATACCATCTTGTCCCCAGCTCATCTCTTCAGCCATCTACCCTTTCTTCTACCACGAGAGGTGGGATGTACACAAAATCCTGTGTGCCTGCCTATCTCTAGGTCTGCTGTTCTGGCTCATCTGTCTGTCTGGGGCCAGCAGCATGCTGTTCTAATCACTATGAGCCTTTATAACCAACTCTTTAATCGGCCTTAAAAAATAGATGATACGGTTAATCACAAGGAACAGGAATATTACCCCAAAAGACACGGTGACTGACTAGACAAGAATGTTTTCTTAAGCAAACTTCTGATCTGGGGTCACAGAGAAAATCTGAAAATATATGCGACCCATAGAACACATGTAAAAGACACCATTACAGTGTCTGGGAACCATAGCAAGGGACCTCTGAGACACCATTTGACCTTCTTCTGGAAACAAACCAGGTTATGACAAGAAGCACAGAAGCTGTTGTGGTGGTGGCATCTGCAACCCCATTGCTGGAAAGGCTGAGGAAGATGTGATCTTCATGTGTTCAAAGCCAGCCTAGGCTACAAAGCCAGACCCTGGCTGCCTTCCCATACAAAAGTCACATAAATCGTATGCACTGCACTGCTCTGCACAAGGCTGCACTCCTACCTGCCAGTCACCTCCTTTCTTTCTCCTCAAAGAAAAATGCTCTCCGTGCAGAAATTCTCCTCTCACGGAACTCGCCAAGTCTAAAAAGTCCAAATCTGCTTGTATTTTGATAAATAATTCATCATCTCCAAACATGTGGCATTGTTTCAGCTCTTCCCATGCAACACTCCGTCTCGGCCTTGCAGAAAATGTTTTCATCAAAGTAACAGAGGCTCTTAGCCCAACCCAGGGAAGCGAGTCTACCCAAATGTGGAACACGCAACTCACTCCTTCCTTTGGACTCGGGCTGCCTGTTCCCCACTGACCTCACTGCATGTCAAGTATTGTGTTCGTAGTGACGCAAACGCCTGGCCACTGGTGCCAAAGAGTGTATTTGGATTACATGGAACAAAAATTGAATAAAATAAAGTTTGGAGTCGCGCAAACTCTGCAAAGCTCTGTAGCCACACTCTTTCATTGTTTCTTCCCTTTTAGGAAAACTAGCACTGTTAAAGGGCCATTTTACTCAGCTTCTCCCACTCAAACACCCTCCCTTGTTCCTTCAGGAAACTGCTTGGAGGTGTCCTGGGAGGGCATTCAAAGAGTCTATGAATGAAGCATTTGCCCTGCCCTAGAGACAGACAAAGACTAAGAGGGCAGCAGGACAGACAGAAACAGAGAGGAGAGGGTCTGAACAGACCTGGGAAGGACCAGAGACCTAGACAGGCAGCTGCCGGCACAGACGGGGTCCCCTGGAAGAGAGAAGGACTTGACACAGCATCTAAGCTCCCCATCTATTTATCTGTAGACGGTACACTACGCGAGGCACACTGTAGGAGGTAAGAGATGTGGTAGAGAGGGCAAGGAGGGGCAGTGTCCACTTCTCCCATGGCACTCAGTAAGACGCATCATCACTACCCTGTATCCAGGTTCCTCAAGATGAGGACTCTGTGAAAGGAAGGAGCAGGTCTTCCTTGACACCTGACTGCTGTCGTCAGGACTATAATGGCCCCCAGTTGGCACTCAGTATTTGATTATCACATTGTCTAACCGCACCATACTCACCTACCCCTCCCTTAACCTGAACCCTGGACCTTTGCTTCCACAGTTGATCCACCACTCTGCTCTGTGCGCCTCCCTCTGCACACAGCCCCGCTGCTGTGGTGCCCACCCTACACACCCTCAATCCTGGCCTCCTATCTCCGCCTTGGAGCGTGCTGCTCACATACATCCTTGTTCTTTCTGGAATCTTCCCCTTGTTCACCTCTACAGCTCTCAAATTCTTCCTCTTCCAAGACTACATTCAGATGTCACCCTGTGAGTCGCTTCTCATTGGGACGCTTGTGAAAGGCACAACGCGCAGCCTTCCTAGCTCTGTATGATCTTGAATCCTTTGCTCTGGCCTGCCCCTTGACCATGTCACTCTTCTCGCCCCCCAGCAGATGTCCGCCTAAGTTATTCTTTACTCTCAAATGTCCCCGGTCACTCCCCCACACCCATCTAATTGCCAGTTACTAAGTGCCCCTCCCAAGCACCCAGGAGACCTTCCACGCCCCTGACTTTCTCTTCATTCTCTCTGTTCCCTAAAAGCTTTCTCAGGCCTTGGCCTCCTGTCTAGCTTGCTCCAAAGGGCCAAAATGCTGGACAATTGGAGTAATGGGACGCTGGCATCTGAGAAAGCATTTCGTACCTTCCCAATGTGAGATAGCAGCAAACACATGGTCCCCAAAGTTCCCGCTACAGAAAACATCTCCCTTTGGGACTCAGCATCCTCAGTCACCATGCCTCATCTCATCCTAGGTCCCCTACAGAGCTGTTTGTTCATTTGCCTAGTTCTTCAGACTCCATTACTTCAGTAGACAAACATTCTCAAGTATCTGTGGGATGAAGTCATAGCTCTCCATCAGTCACAGCCATGGGGTACCCTTACTCCACAGATCTCCTCATCAAGGACCCCATGGACATGCCGGCCACTGGATCTTACTTGATCTCCGAGGCTCCTCTCTGAATTCCATGATGTGTCTGTCCCATGTCACCTCCCGGTGCTCAGACCATTCCCATCTGGTGCACTCTACCATGCTCTGCTCCCATCATGCCTGACGCTCACTCCCACTACTCGCTCTAGAGATCCACTCTCCAACGAACCTTCAGCTCCTGCCCTCAGTCCTACGGGACCACAATCTTTATGTCTAATCCACTTCAGGCCAGGACCATCCTCTCATTCCTCAGTCTTCAGTGGAGGACCGATGTTGCACTGAGACCCCCTTGGCAATCACAGCTATCTGACTGTCTCAGAACTTCCAGATTCACACAGAGCATTCAGAGACTGCCTCCCCATGAGGACATCACATGCCATGCCTCTTTCCTTATTCTCCAGCCAAGACTTTGTCTACGCGGATTTTTAGCATCTTCTACACCTTGAGCATCTCAGACTCACTACTGCCAAACCCACCAAGCCTGCCTGCGCCTGCACCTGCTCACTCCCCCCTGTGGAGCCCCTCCCCAGTAACCAGAACCCCAGGCATGCATTCTCTACTCTTCCCCTGCCCCAACAGGTGTGCAGGCCCCTCAGTGTCTCCAAACACCTCATGGGCCCTCCATTACATTTCACTCCCACCGTCATCCCCATAATTCAACAGCCTCTGCACACTCCCTTCCCCAACAGCCCCAAGATTCATTTCCCCAATTACAGTCAGATAAGCCTCCAGAACATGAATCAGAGAACTCAGAGGCTCACAACCCTCCCAAGGCCTCCTAGCACCGAGAACCATGTTCGGTTTTCCCCAATGTCTACAGCCCTGTCCTGGCCAACCTGTGGGTTGCCTCACATACCAGACATGGAGGCTGCAGCTCCAACTCCAACAGCACAGCCTTCACTCTGCTTCTCTGGCCCAGGGCCCATACGCCTGGCCGGTCTTCTCCTGATTGCTTTGCACACCACCACGGCTGGCCATACTGCACAGCTCAGATCCTTCCAGACTGACCTTCACAGCCCAAGGGCAGCTCTCTGTATGAATTCTCTGCCTACCTTTTTTGGTGTGTTTTGCTTGGTCTCTGGGTGGTTGCTGTCTACACCACTAGAGAGCAGTAGAGAGCAGGTACCGCCCAAGCCAAGACACCTACAACTACAAAGGTACATACTGACTGACTCCCATCCCAAACATACACCCCATCCCACCCACCCCCAGCTTTCCAATCCAGGAACCATAGTGTCCAATGTCTACACAGCCACCCATCATATCACCTGTCCCTCTATCCTCCACCTCCCCATATGTTGTCATGTACAAGGTCCCCCCTGCTGAGGACTCTGCCAGAGACCTCTCTGCTCCAGCAGCACCATGGGAGGTCTTATTGGCCTACCAGCACAATGGAAGGTCTGCTGGCCTTCCTTCACATCTGTCTCTGAACTCAGAGGACTGTCCCTTACAAGGAGGCCTTTGCATAGGCCTTTAAGCCTGTCACCTTAGTTGGCTAAGATCCTGTCTATGACTTCTAGAGATGCCATCTTTACCCAAAAGGTTTTCCTTGGGCTTCTGCCGGACAAACTCCCTTCTCTGCTCCCTTGAGACTTGGGCATGGCATCTGATAGAACACCCACTGGGTCTTCCAAGCTGGGGTCTGGTCTCACCTCCTTCTGAGTCTCCTCCCAGTCTTGCTGGGGACACAGGAGCAAAAATACCACCCTCTCCTGGAAGCTGCAGGCCCTGTAAGGACTGATTCTGTGGAACACATTTGCTGGGCCCCTAGAGTTCGGTGTAAACTCTGGGTAAAAGGCCATGCACGTCCAGGTTCCTTTTGGGTGCCATACCTCGTCCCTACACACGGCTCCACGATGCTGGCACCTCAGACTTTCCCACACAAGCAGATAATGCCCCTTCCTCACAGGTCCACCACTGTCTGATCCTCAGCATCAGAACACAGACAAGTCCCTGTCCACAGTCCTCTCCAGCTGCCTTCTAGAAAGTAAGCCGGTCTTCAGAAGTGAAAGCAGGGCAGTTGTAGAGGACAGGCCTGAGAAATGATGGGTGCCTGCTCTGCCCTTTGCCACAGCCTTAGATAATGTGCCCCTGGGAGGTTTCCTGCAGACAGACTTGAAGGATCTTCCCAGTCGTATGGGTTACCTTTAAAATAAGCAGGGAGGCGATTGTGCTCATTGGCAAATTGTTCCCCACACAAGGTTAACCTGCCTGAGAGTCAACCTGCTCTTCTTTGTTCTAGGGCGCAAAACGCTATGTGTGCAAAAATCCCTCTGAGACCAATGTATCAATTTGACATAGAAGGCCCCTCTTTTAATATTCTAATTCTTCTCATTTTAAACCTTCAGGAGATTCCTCTGTCCACATAGGTTTGCTTCAAATTAAAAGCAGGATTTCATAGGATTACATATTAATAATCTAAATAGCATAACACCACCCAGTTTAAATAGCTTTGCCCTTTGGACTGCTGACCCAGCCAAAAGCCAGCTCACCCCTCCACGGATAGCTGATGACGTGCACTGCCCACACCCAGCCAGTCAGGAATTCACAGCTTGCTATTTGGGTCACCTGTTGGGGCACCCGTGTCTATATGCCATGTCTTTGGGAGAGGAGAGGGGCCATCTCTACATCCCACACACAGTTACACTGTAGACCATGTGGGTCCTCACCGAGAAGCTGTGGATGGGGCCGTAGCTGGTCTAGACCCAAGCCTGGTACCCCTCTGCAGCAGCAGCTTGGCGGAGCTGAAGAGAACACCCTAACTGTGAAGTCTGCTGTCGTCTGCAGTGCCCGGTGCATTCGCCTTCACAGGGATCATATTTATCTCAGTGTATCCTCGTGCCAGCCACGCAGTCCTCACACCCCAGGAGACAGTGTAAGAGTGGCAAGTGACAGGCTTGCATGTGGTGCGAATGTACACTTGCTGTTTGGAATATCCAAGAAACACGCAGTAGTTTACAGTGGGGAGGCATCTGCACTCTGCATTCACAAACTTTTCTGGCCGTATTTCCCTTGCTTTCTTTATATCCTCCCCCACAATCCCAACCCCTTTCCTTTGCTTGGAGCTCCTGCTGTCCTTCATAGTAGTTCACTGGTAAAACACAGCACACAGAGACATTTGCAGGCAGGAGGTATTTGTGGCTTCAGAGTCTCACCCTTAGAGCTGCATGTCCCACAGGTGTGTCTCCTGCTCTTTCCAGGCAATGCTTCCTCCAGCCATGCCACTATGCATCCACAATACTGACTAGATAGCACAGACAGCCTGCATCTGTTACAGGAAGCTGACTGCAATTCCCATTGGGCTCTCAGTGTGACCCCCAAGCCCCATGCAAAATGAAATGTGAGGATGCTCCAGAACAATTGTTGTCTCTCCACGGACAAGATTTTCCTGCTCAATCGGCAGCTCTCCCAACAGTAGGAGGAGAAGCAGAGGTCTAGAGGTCAGCAGAGGACAGGAAATGATGTGGATGCAGAGGGAAGAGCAGGGAGACCACTTGCACTGAACATCCACACTGAGCCAAGCCCCACTTAGGAGGTTCCTTCTCACCCTGGCCTACTAGCCCAGGACGGGTCTGTGGCTTCCAGATGCTTCCGTGAAAGGGATTGTCTATGGCGGGGCTCTAGCACACAGCATTGGTTTCAGACAAGTGTCTGCTGTGTATATGATCAGGTGAACCAAAAAGAAGAAGAAAAACGGGAAGAGAAGGGGGCGATTGTCCCCTCCACGCAGGGTTCACTTTCAGACAGGAGGATGGCAGTGTGTACTTATCCAAGTAGCAGCTGGGCTCAGCAGCCTGCATGTGACTGTTTGGCTCACAAAGAGATCAAAGTGAAAGAAGAAATAGATACAAACTCCACAGGGACACATCTGAACACCTTTGTGTATTTTCATATCCTTGGAGAATACACAAGCTCTTCCCAAAAGGCTCATCCCCACACACACACACCCCAGAAAACTGCCAAGTTTCAAATACTTCAGCAATTGAGACCCAGGTGGCCTGTCCTTTGGCTGCAGACAGAAACAGAAGCCCTAAAAGTGTGTGGTGCCAGGGGCAGGGGGGCAGAGAGCAGCCTTCCCTCAGGGTATCAACCTCCTCTTGTACTTCTGAGTCAAGGGTTTATGAGAACAGACTGCCTACAAGTACCCGAGTACTTACTACCCTAGTAGCATCCCATACAAAGCTGTAGAGGCCTTGTGCTTCTGTCTTGGGGACAAGGGTAAGCGTGCCATAGCAGGGTTGGCTTCTCCTAGTTGGAACCATATACAGAGTAGATCCCTGGAAACCGCCTCCTTCAGGTAGGGTGCCCTTTATTACCCAAGATAATTCAGATCTCTTTGGAGTTGCTCATCTTTATCCAGAACCATAATTTCTACTATAATGCCAGCCCCGTCCCCAGACAAAGACAGCATCTTCAGATATACACAAATGCAAACACTAATCTCAAAAAAAGTGTACAGTGGCCTACAAATGTGCACTTGAACATGCTCAAGCGCACACACACACACACACACACACACACACACACACACACACACCAGTTGCCAAAAGAGAAAAGATATTTATTTTGTAAAGGAAAAAAATGAAATGTACATCAGGAAAAAGACCCGGGGCAAGCCTAGTCATAGGCCTGAGGTTTATTCCAACAACGCCAAGAGAGTCTATGGACCCCACCTTCTCCTACCCTTCCAACCCAGGGCCAATCCCCAGAGTTCCTTTTGGGGAGTGCAGTCAATCTCTGCTGACCACAATCCAAGGGCAAGAGCACAAGCTTATACATAGATGCTCAAAGCACAGTGCTCTGTAAGTCACAAATACATGGGATGGGACTGGGGAGAGAAGCGTCAGAACTAGAGGTCAGCTGGGAGCAGAGTCCACACCCTTTGAGGCAATCAAGCCAACAAGCAATTCTAAGCAGAGCTCTGCTGAACACTGCCTGCAGATGTGTGAGTGGCCATTGGGCCATGTGGTCATCATGAACTGACCCAGGGCTGGGGAGGAAGGATTACAGGAGTCAACTGGGTCCTGGAGGGAACATGATCATCCTCCTGGTGGCTGTACCCTAAGAGCTCCTGGGCGGGCACCTAGACCAGCTCTGGTCCTGAGGAGGGTCTCAACCCAGGCATTCCATGTTCCAGAACCGAGGTCCGCCCTGGTCAAGAAGTAAGTGGTACCTGGGAGCAGTAGCAAGAAAGGTAATATGCAACCTGGCAGAATCTGCAAGGGGAAAGCAAGGCTTTAAAAGCGCGGCTTTCCAGCGAGATGCAGACAAAGGCTCGGGTGCGCACGCGGTGGACTGTAGCACCAAATCCACGCTCAGGGCCCCGGCGGATGCCAGAGTCTCCCATTTACCCACGCATGTGCCCTCTCAGCACATACTCTCCCACCCGGTCCCACCTGGTCCCCTCCCGACCCAGTCAGTGTTCTGGTCCTCACCCTGCTCGCCCTCCATCAACAACCGCAGCGATTCCTTCCTCTGCGCATCTGGAGTCTCTTCCCTCAACATCTCCTGCCTGCCTCCTTCTTTCCAGGGAAGCTCTGCTTGACTTCTCTGATCAATCTTGTCATTGCCCCCCACCCCACGACACGCCTTCTGCTGCCCCTGTCCCAGCAGGCTTTCAGCCCTGCGCCTGAGAGTGGAGAGGCAGAATGGTCATGCTACTGTCCTGTCGTTCCGTGGGTCGGAGTGAACCAGAGGTGCCTCTTTCTTCCATGCTAATGCCCCATTGTTCCTCCTCTTTCTTTACCCACATAAGCAGCACCAGCTACCAAGAATCTGTGTGAGGTGGGCTGGGGGTATGCGTCCTCTTCATGAGGGTGGGCGCATCTAGTTCCATACCACTGGTCCATGCGCCAGAACGTGGACACTGAGGCGCGAGCCCAGCCTTCCCTTTACATTTGCAAGCCTCAGGTTCCTGAACCCTGCCTGCCCCCATCGCAGCTGCAGGAATCCAGTGGTTTGGATCCCCGGGACCCCAGTGGAAGGAAGCGTCTATACTCCAGTCTAGTGGTCACAGGCTGGAGAGAATCATGGAATAATCGGTGACAAACTTAATGGTCTAAATAATGGGCCAGGTCAAAGTGGCCAGGGACAGCTCTGGGGAAGCAGGTTAGTTTCTAAATGTCTGGCTCCCTACACCCTCCGGGTCACCCTTCCTCTGAGCGCACTAGGGGCTTGGGAAAGCCCAGTGTCCCTACGCTGACCGGCGGTCCCAAACGCCACGGAGGTGCCACCAGCTTCCTGGGGCCCACTGGCCGATCTCGGCCGGGTACACACGCACCTTGCCGGCCACCCACCACCGCAGCAGTTCCCTCTCCACCCCATGATCCAAGGCCCAGACTCGACCCCCACCAAGAGAGAAACCACCCGGGCCGCGGAGAACGTGGAGCCGGACCACTTACTGGGGCTGAGGAAACACTCGGTCAGCCTTCGGAAGCAACTCGCATTGTTAGAAGGTCCATCTTCCATGTCGGAGCTGAAGAGCAGCGGCCAGGCGGTGGCTAGGGGGAAGGCGGCGCCTCGGGGCCGCCACGGAGTTCGGCCACCGGCGGCAGAGCCTGGGCCGAGGCCAGGGCAGCCCCCGCCGGCGCCCGGAAAGCCCGGGGAGTCTGTGCGGCGCGCGCCCGGGTGGAGGGGGAGCCGCGGCGGCGGCGGCGGTGGCCGGGGCCCGGCACGGGCTGGGAGCAGCAAGCCTAGGATCGCAGGCGAGAGGAAGAGCCGCCGCCGCCCGCCGCTGCCACCGCCGCTGCGGTGACTACTGCCGGGGGGGACGCTCAAGGGAGCTGCCTCTTGTCCTCCTCCTCCTCCTCCTCCGCCAGCATCGCCGCCGCCGCCTCCTCCTCCAGCCGCCGCTGCGCCCTCCCTTCTCGGGAGACGCACGGGGAGGTGGAAGGCAGATGAGGAGGGGACGAGAGGGGGAGGGGGCAGGGGGGGCGGCGGCCAGAAGTACCAGGAAGATGAAAAGGAGGAGGAGGGGATAGGGGAGGAGAAGGCGAGCGCGGAGGGAGCGCGGGCCGCCACCCAGCCGCAGCAGCCAGCGCTGAGCGCGGAGAGGGCGCTGGGGCCCCCAGCGGGGCTGGCGTGGCCTGCGGGAGACAGGGACCGGGACAGGGGCGGGGGCGCCGCAAGCTCCTCCCGGCCGCAGCCAGGCAGCTCCCGGGCCAAGCTCAGGCCCACTGCGCTCCACCCGCTGGCCTCTCCGCGCCGGGGTTCCTGACGGACTTGGCCGCGACCGAGCTCGTCCCCAGCCGCTGGCAGCGGGGCCTGGGGGCGGGGAGCGAACCGCTCCTCCGGGCTGGCCATGGCCCTCCTCCCCAGCCTCCAAGGGGGCAGGCGGGAGGGCGCGGCGGCCGGCACTCGGCGGGCTCCGCCCCCGCAGCACCAGCCCTCCCCGGCGTGCACAGACTCCGGTCCGGTCCGCCGCTCGCGTCTTGGGTGCTTCGCCAGCTGGGGGTTCACATCATGTTTCCTTTGGGATTCAAGAGGACCCCGGGCTGGGGACGAGTCCCGAGTCGCAGCGCCTCGGTGCGGGCTGGTGCGCACAATCCTCGTCCTTCCCCGCCGGGCGAGGGGCTGCGGGGACGCTGCCCGCGGGGCGGGGCGTGGTTTGTGCGCGCTCCGAAGCCCGAGCCGCGGCGACTGCTCCAAAGCAGCGGAGAAAAGCGCCGCAGTGTCGCTGCCCGTGGAGGCGGCGGCGGTGGCGGCGGCAGAAAACGCCCACTGGCGGAGCAGGCGTTCCCCGCGCCGCCACCGCCCGCGCCCACGTTGCGCGTCCGCTGGGACTCGGCCCCGCCGCGGCCGGCCCCAGCACCCCGGCACTGTGCGCGTGGTGTGTGCCCCTGGCCGGCCAGTCTCCCTGGCAGTGCCACATCTGGGTCTGGCGTTCCAGATTCTAAACCCACAGCCTGGATAGCTGTTCTAGCAGTGTGCGAGCCACATCCGCCTGCGGGTGACCTGAGCCAGGGAATTCTCCCTTAGCCGGCCAGCAGCATCTACAGAGCAGAGTTCGGCCAGGGATCCGGGAGGGAAATTCAAACTCGGACCCTTCGCAGGAGTTTTAAGATCAAGGCAGAGTTCCCATTAGGTCTCAAAGGGCGGTTCATCCTGGGACTTCATTTCCCATACTTGCTTTAAAACGAACTTTGTGTGCGCCAGCCCACTTTGTCCCAGTGGGGACTAGAAGTCAGAAAGAGCAAACTAGGTCTCAAAACACGAAACTTAAAGAGTTCATAGCTCTGAAACCCAGAGGCCATCTGTCGCCAGCAGCTTACTTGTGCTCCCTACTCCTTCATCAGCCTGCGGTCGGCTTCTGTGGAAGGAAACTGGCCCAGTGGACTCTCTGAACAAGGAACTTCGGAAGTTGGGCGCGCTTCACTAGCCAGCAAGCCCAAGTGCAGGTGCCGGCAGTCTGCGCTCGCCCGCAGGGACCGTCTCTGCACACCCAGTTGGAGTGTGGGGCAGTGTCCTGGTTGCCTCTTGGTAGAACTGTCAGGGTCATCTTCCCCGGAGAGGGGGAGCGCTTGCGAAAGCCACAGCCTAGCACCCAAGCTTGTGCTGCGGTGCAGCGGCTCGCCAGACCCAGGGCTGGGACTCGTGGCTTGCGACCTTCCAGGGACCGCTTCTCCCCATCAGAGTTTTCTTTTTCATTCAGACGTTTTTCGGGATTTTTGGTTTGTAGCGAATTCCACATTCTTCTGCAGTGAAGTCTTTTCCCGACTCCCGACTCCAACCCCCTAAGTGTGGAAACGGAACAGTCACAGTTGCGCCAAACTGACCAGGTGGCATTCCAGGGACATGGTGCTTCGGATGTTCTCTGCCATGTAAAGTTCCTGGGGGTTTTGGCAATTCTGGGACAGACCGCCTCAGCATGTCCCTGGAGCCAGTCCACTTTAGCTAGGGAATCCCTGAATTTGGGAAACAGGAAAATGGTACTGTGACTTTTACCTTGGGGGCTAAGAGTGCAGAGACGTTGTTTTTCTCACCCAACCCCCCAACCCCTGACCCCTGTGAAGAAAAAAAACAGTCAGAACAGTGGTGCTACCGGGTCTCTATGTGCAGCCTCAGGCTTGCTCTTCTGAGCCGCACAGACGCGACCCTTGCTGGCGTGGCTGGGAGCTGGCGTTAGTGCCGGTTTCCGGGACTCGATGCTCCTGCAAAAGCGCTTGGGCAAAGGGGGTTTCTCCTCGAAGAGTTCATCGTTCATTCTTACAGGGCACGCCATTTTTTCATGCCGCTTAAGCCTTATCGGTCGTTGGTTTTTGAGTTATTAAAACGATTTTCCAGGTACCCAAAAATTTACTTCTTGGTGGATATAAGCTACCTTGAAGGCGCAGCAGGCGGGTGAAAAGCATCAAATATTTGTTCTCTTAGTCTTTGTTAGATCAGGATTCAAACTCTCGTTAACCCTTTTCCAGAGTCAGTCGGTCGGTCTTCTTTTTTCCATCCGGTTCCCCGCGTTGCTTGCTGGAAGGGACGCGTATCCTGGACAAATTACAAAGTCACAAAGTATATAACGACGGAAGAGGGCTCGGAGGAGGTGTACATAAGCAATTACATTTTGATCGCCCTCCCTTCGCCCTTAACACTGACTGGCGTCCATAGTTGTTCATTTAAGTCTTGTAGGCGCCTGGCTACTTTGTATTCTGAACACAGATTTAAAGACTCGTAGGTCTCAAGATTGGTATTTCCCTTCCCTTTGGCGTTTCTCTACAGATATGCCGGACCTTGTCACTGCAAACCCCTTGTGATAATAAACACATTATTGAGCCTTATGGAGTGCTATGGTGGTATTCCTAAACTTGGCCGTGTAGTTAGTGTTGGAATGGCATCTGGGATTGTAGTTCGATCGGACCGCAGCTGTGGATGTTAGGGGTACAGGCAAAGGTGATCAGGTGCCCCGGCTGTCTCAACGCTCTTGGTAAAAATGATTCTCCTCACCTCAGGTGAAGTGTCAGCTCAACTTGCAGGGATTGAAAACTAAAAGAACAGTAAGACAGCAGTTAGCAGTTAGTACCAGCACACATCAGAAGTACCTAATTTATGTTATAGGCTTTTAAAATACATCGTTCAAGGCAGAGCCCAAGAAACGTGGAAATGATGATTTTTCTACAAAAAAAATGTAAATTTTATTTTTAATTATCTAAAGTTAATAGCCAGCATGATTAATATTTGATAAACTTTTTGGTAGACCTATAGGTCGGTGTTTTTCAATAAATTCCTGTTAACTTTTCTATCACCTGGGGAGGGGGCTGTTTTTCTCTCTCTTTTAACATGCTAACAACCTTAGTTCATTAACCTTTGAAAACCAAGGCTAATTAAATGTTAAACCGACTGGCTTAAACAGACAAGGTTTGGGGGTGATTTGTGTGACTGGGTAACTCTGTGGTGTGTGTGTGTGTGTGTGTGTGTGTGTGTGTGTGTGTGTGTGTTCCTCTTTCTCCTTACCTTTATTTTAACTTTTAGACCTTATTTACAATACAGAGACATATTGTGTTGTGACTATTGTTGCCAACTCAGACTCAGATCATTTAGCTGCTACTTATCAGCTAGTGCCTTTTACACAGACCTTCTGCATCCTAACAAGGTGGTTTACACTATCTGGTGTGAAAATGTGGGCTACCTCATTCAGCCCTTACTCTGGATCCCCTAAGCCCCACAGGTCCCTTCCGAGCTGGCTGTAACTCTGACTTCTTCCAGGAAGTTCCCTTCACCTTCTCTCATCCTCAGCCCAACACAATTTTGTCTCTAGACTACTGGAATTTGGTTCTTCCTAGCACATCTAAAGAAAGTTTCTGTCTGTGTGGTTTACACTGACAATTCCATTTTAAACTACCTGGCACCGGGGACTTGCTATCCCATAACATTTAATAAAAGACAGACAGACGAACAGACTCTCCTTCCTCCCTGTCACCTGCTAAGAGATGACAGATTTCTATTATTGGTTATGTTAACAAACATCACTAAAGTGGGGGCTGTATTCTTACAGTACTGTCATCATCAAGCCTAAAAGGGGAAAAATGCAACATTATAATTCTAGTAAGAAAAGTATTATTGAAATCAATGCTAGGATGGGGAAGTCTTGAAAACAAACCAGAGATGATAAAATAATAGTAGTAGTAGTAGTAATAATAATAATAATAATAATAATAACTTCTTCACTTACTGCCTAAGTTCCTGTGTCATCAATAAAGTTACTTTATAAATTTAAGCATTCATTATTAGATAAGTTCAATTCTGTTATTTTATGTGACAAGACAAATAGCCAGTATAGTTTGCATTATCTGCAGTGTAGTTTATATATTTGCATATGTAGCAAATATCAGAATACTGTCCAGTTATTTTGGTTTTGATTTGTTCCAGTACGAATACTCCACATAAATCTCAAGGGTTCATTTCTTCAGAAGAAAGGATTATGTGTATTTCTTGGCAGGAATAGGGTCTAAGCAGAAACCTTTACCAGTCCAAACTGTAAGGTTTAATTCCTTCCTGACAATGAGTTCTGCACAATTGCTGTGAGTACTGAGTCACAAGAGTACTGGTATTAATAAGTACTGTCCAGGTTTTATAGTGGTGAAGACTTCGTTCTTGGGATAACCATGTTCGCTTGTTTGTTTGTTTGTTTGTTTGTTTGTTTGTTTTTCAAGACAGGGTTTCTCTGTGTAGCTTTGCGCCTTTCCTGGGACTCACTCTGTAGCCCAGGCCGGCCTCGAACTCACAGAGATCCGCCTGGCTCTGCCTCCCGAGTGCTGGGATTAAAGGCGTGCGCCACCACCACCCTGCCCATGTTAACTTTTAACAGCACTCCCACATGACACAGGTGTTTAACCACACAGAACCAAGTTTCAAAGTTTTGCCTTTAAACAGTATGGCATCCCTGTAGAAACGCACAGCATTTATAGGATTCTGAACTGTCTCTCAGTACTCAAGGCCACATAGACGTTGGACCACAGCCAGGAGCTCTGCTTAACCAACCAGCACCATCATCAAACTTTTGCAAATAAGATACAATGATTTCATTTCAAAGCAAAGAGGACATTGTGTCTCAAAAATCTCAATAATAAACCTAAAATAATCCTTCCAGAGAACTGAAGGTCATTCCCTACTCTAGAGTAGGAAGCCAGCATGAAAGGCATCAGGGATACAGAGTTGCATCCTGTATGCTCTGTCCTGAACCCCGGGTACCAGTGAATATTCAGGTATTAGTGAGGGAGGTGACCAGGCTGCCTCTGAATCCACCCTCCATGCTCATAGCTCAGAGCTCTCCCACCTGTCACCTCGAGATATCACATGATGTGTGTTTTCTTCACTTGTTGCTTGAGAATCTTCTTGACAATATTTTTAATTTTTAAAGTAAAATGTGTTTACTTATTCATTTATTACACATGCACACACATCACAGGTGCATGGATGTGCTGGGGGTGGGATCTATATGCCCACGTATAAAGGTCAGGGAACAACTTTCTAGGCTTTTTTCTCATTTTCTACTAGGTGGGTCCCAGGGACTGAACTCAGGTCACCAGGCTTGGTGACAAGCACCTTTATTGGCTAAGATGCCATCTTTTTCTTGGCCCATATCTTTACTTCTAATTGTCACATTTTTATTATGGACCTCAACAAGTATATTAGGGCTCTGAGGTAGTTATAAGAGAAAAAAACACTGTTGGATTTGACAGCTCAGTCTCAAAAACTTTCCAAATGGTTCCTCCATCTAACAATTGATTCCTTTCTGTTCTTCTCAAAAGTAAATAAAGCATGGCACAGAGCATAGGAGACACACCAAGTCTGGACCAGAATTAGACGGGCATTCAAGGGTGTGAGGCTGCAGCAGGGTTTGGGTGAGTTGTTCTGATGTCTGGCCTTGGCTTTGGAAGATGGCAGCTTTTAAAAAGGAGAAAGCAAGGCTCTTTCTGTCTGAGTTTCTCTTACTAAAAATATCAGAAGGGCAAAGGGGAGAGAGACAGACAGAAGGAGAGCAATTAGCAGGGTCACAGAAGATGTGCTGCAGTGGAACAGTGTCCAGACTAGTTTTACAAGGGTTTGGATGTTAGGTTTTGAGACCCTTGTCTAGTCCACAGCTTATTAAACTGTGGGGTCCACATGGAATTGCATAACTGGATGTGAGGCTTCAACAACAACAACAACAACAAAAAAACCCTGACAACAGGGAAATGCTCCCCAACATTCAACCACTAAACACTAATTCAAAACCACCTGTTGCCTCACTGTAGCCTCCGTTCTGGACACACACCTTGAGCACTTTGCATGGAGCCTGGCACCATACAATGCAGTGCCCACAAAAGCTGCTGGAAATGCCTTATTGTAACATGAATTGCTAAATGGTCTTTTTAATTAAAAACCCGGAACCAGATATTGGGTAGGGTAAATGCTGAAAGATCAGATAGACAAAGGAACGAGCCACTGCTGCGTCTCACCTGTAGGACTCCTCAGCCTGAGAAGCATCTAGTTCCTGTCTCCTTGTGCCTTATACACCTTTCTCCACCCAGACATCACTTCCTTCTTAGTACTGGGATTAAAGGTGTGTGTGCTTCCCCAGAAATGGCATGAGATCTCAAATGCTGCATTAAAGGTGTGTGCCACCACTGCCTGGCTCTGTTTCTCTCCTAGACTGAGTCAATCTCATGTGGTCCAGGATGGCTTTGAACTCACAGAGATCCAGACAGATCTCTGCCTCCCCAGTGCTAGGATTAAAGGTGTGGGCCATCACTGCCTGGCCTCTAAGTTTAATCTGGTGGCTTGTTCTGTCCTCTGATCTTCAGGAAAATTTTATTAGGGTTCACAATAGATCACCACACCTTGGTGGGGGTTGGAGACTTGTGTCATATGATTTGTAGCGTCTTTACCCTGCATCAGCTTTCCTGCTCTTACAGAAGCATCATGGTCTCGTTACGGAAGGGCAGACTTTCAATACTTTGCTATTCCCTTTTCAGCATAAGGAACTCCTAGTCTATCTGTGGAGTGGATTGCAATTGAAGGTTAGATTTTTAAAGCCTCGGCTTGAGTTACTGACTTGAATTTCGTCAAAAATTCTGAAATGAATTTTGGCTTGGGAGTAAGAAAGAATCTCCAGCATTTATTGAATTGCCCTAAAATCTACTTTGATGGCCACAGCATTGACAATTATATGTCCAAAGTATATTGATCAAGTCTGAAAACCATTGAAAATGTTCTATGTCCTGCGATGTCAAATATTAAGAGTTAAGATTGTTTAAGATTCTTTTTGAAAGAAATAAGCTTGCCCATCTCATTAGTATGCAAATGTGTTTTAGTCTTTAATAAGGGGATATGCTTGAGGATGCTTGTACCCTTAGCCAGCCACCACTGCTGTCAAGTGTTTTTTTTTTTATTTATATGTAGAAATCTATACATACTACTTGAAAAAATACACTAAAATGTCAGATGACGTTGGAAATGTACATAATAAATCCCGATTTTACTTTGTGCTGCTTCTTACGACATTCACTGCCATAATCTGCAAGGCTCAAGGTGAAGGTCACCACAGTGGCAAACAGGGCTAATTATGTCCTCAGAGAAGGATATGCCAAGACTGAGTGCGTAGAGGCATTTGTTGGCTTTATTTCCCATGTCATGTTGGCTGCCTTTAAAGGAGCCATGTGGCTAAGCCCAAGCATGGAATTTGTGGCCTAAATGCATAGGAAAGTATGTCTGGGCTGCCATTGCTGAAGTTGTCCACTTGGCAGCAAAGCCAATGTAGCTGTGTTACACACTGCTGGGTAAGTTGGCCACCAAAGGATTAGAGAGGATGCTCCAGAGGAGCAATTATTTTCCATGTTCTGGGGGCATTCTGCATTGTCTCCTTCCCAAAGTATCTGCTTTTGGGCCCCTGCTTCTTCAGTGGGTATTTTTAACTCAAGGATTTTTACTCCATTGCATGTAAACAAATATAACCTTATATGCTTCTTAATCTGAATCACCAAAAATGTATTTAAGCAAAACACAGGAAGCACAGACTGGCTTGGAGACAATTATATCATAGTTACCAATTAGCTGTGGCTGCTTTTCCATCCATAATGCAAAGGCCTTACCAAGGCCACTGAGCAACACAGGAGACATCATCACCTCAGAGTCATCTCAACTGACACGTCTAGGCAGCCTCTGTAAAGGCTTAGGCTGCCATGTGCATTCAGAATGATCCCCCTACTTTGTGAAAAAAAAAATAGAAAGCAATAATTAAGACCAAGCAAAAATTAATGTGATTGTTATATGATTCTCTTATATTATTGACAATTGAGTTATGATATAATCACCTTAATGTGAATCTTAATATTTCCTATAAATACTTTTCTTTTTGCCTTTGGAAGAAAAAGATGTAATTGCTTTGCATTTAGAAGCAGTCCCTGCTTATTGGTGAGCTCCTCAGTTTGCAGATGAAAGAGGAGGTTAGAGAGATGTCTGGGGTCTTGGGGTATCCCATAATTTCCATGAAGATTAGAATGGGCACAAATACACTAAAGCAAAAGTAAAGTCCATGAGGCATGGGGACCTATAGATGGACAGTGGTCACATCTCCAAGTTTGAGAGAGTCTCTGCTCATATTCCCTTCTGGATGCAAAGTGTCTCTGTTCATCACATTTCACATCTTCTGTTGAATGTTTGGAGTCTAACAAACCTCCCTGAATATATCTACTGCCCAGGATTGTCTGATCCATCTTTTAGATCACACTAAGCTGTTGAAAAAAACTAACTTCATGGCTTTTCAATGCCTTCATGTCAATCACCCTTTTTTTTATTAAAAGGGTGTTTTTTTTTTTAAGGCAAGAAGTTCACTATTTTAAATAAACAGCATTCTTTTTGTTATGGTGAAATACACTTAACAGAAAAGGCATGGCTTTAACTACTTTTGGTGTATACAGTACTGTGACATCAAACATATTCACAATGTCGTCCAACCGTCCATCTCCCAATATGCTTCTCATTTCCAAACTTCAAGTCTATATCACTAAACACTACCTATACCCAGTGTCCAGAGCCACACTGAACTCCCACACTGATAGCCCAGTACAGCAAGGTGGGACAGGGGTGTCACATAGCAGTAGGCAATAAAAGCAGCCTGGGTATACAAGGGAGGTGTTTTCCTGAAAGAACTTAACTATCACCACTGCAGAGGGGAGAGCTGACATGTGTCTGCCATATCAGGAGAGATGAGCCCAGAATTTGTGCAGGACAGTGGATGTAGAGCCAGCCACAGGAGGCTAGAAAAGTTCAGTGGCCAAGGAGCAGGGGTCCAGGAAGGCCATGCTTGACTCTGTCTGCCTCTTAACATTTCTGAGAACTGACTTCTGAAAACACAGTGTTTTCAGGTATTTATAAGGTGTCACGTGGGGTTTGAACCTTGCTTGTACTGTGTGACATTTAATCTGAGCACATAGATCCAGCACCTAAGACATGCAATATATTTTGTGGTGACCACACTCAAAAGCCTTCCTTCTAGCCTTTGACTGTTTTTGAAGCATCAAGAGGACTCTTGCTACAGAAGCGAACAGTCTACTTTCTTATAAATGTCACCCCCTGATAAGTAGACTGAAAGAAACTCTTACATTTTGCTTTGTTTTAGCTACTTAGCTTAAGCTGTCATAGCCCTCTTCCCCTAAGCCCAGTAAACTCGAGGATTGCAGGTCTTAGAGACATGACAAAGTCACAAACTCACAAAGTCATAAGGTGGTAACTCCTAATGGGGCAATCCAGCCACTTAATGTTAGCAACCACCCTGACAAAAATCACTTCGGGGGGCCTTCAGCCAAGAAGTCCTTCCCACATAAAAGCAAGATCACACATTAAATAACCATGCTGCCGAGGAGGACCATACATGCTACAAAATTCAATCTCATTGCTTCCACTCAAAAGTTATTTCTTTTTTTCTTAGAAAGGAAAACATTTCATTGGGGGCTGTCTTACAGTTTCAGAGGTTTAGTCAATTATCATCATGGTGGAATGCATGGTAACATGCAGGCAGACAAACTGTATTTCTTAATACAAATTAATTAATTAATAAAATAATTTCTTAATACAAAATAAGGCAATGTCTCTTGTTTTGTTTTGCTTTAATCATATTTAAACAAATCTAACAGAAGCAAGATCTCAGTGGAGATGTAAGACTAAGGGAAGTAACCCTGGGACTCTCTAAATTGCCTTTTGTATTTAGAACTTGATTCTACCTTTTAAGACTCCCACAGGTTTATCCACAACTCGCTAAGTGCAAAGGGTCTGCACTATTCCATGTCTCTTGTTGGTCACAGATGAAAGCCATCTCTTCTTACGTGACCAAAGTTCTTCGAAATAATTCGGTATCCCTCGTGTTGCTGCCTGGTGTTGCCAGTCTTTCCTGGATTCGAGGGAAGACCCCTCCTTCTATGTCAGTGTGTTAAATAGGTCCCTGCAAGGCCACACTACCCTTAGCAACTAAGCCCAAAGTAACACCGTACATATCACAGAGTGGTCATGTCTCACCCGGAAAGCATGGCGCCACTCAGAAAGAAACAGAAATCGAGAAAATTTGCACTTTTAGAAAACAGAAATGTTAACTAAAGTGAAAAAGGAGAAGGGGCAGGACAGTGTTACAAACGGGTGTTGCAGATTCCCTGGAAGTTTGAGGTGCACAGAACAGTGTCTGCCTGTCTCTGTCTCTTTCTGTCTTCCTCCTCTCTGGCTTCTCTGTCTGTCTCTCCCACCTCTTTCTTACACACACATACAGTGCTAGAGATTAAACCCAGGACCTTGCCATGTTAGCTAAGTAAACTACCACAGAGCTACTACCCCCAGCCCTATTCTCTAGTTGTTCCCCCCCCCTTTTTTTTTAAATGCAGCCTGAGTTTTTATTTTCTGTCTTTGTTCTATAGGATTATGGATATTTTCACCCAAACATTTCCCCCAAGTTGTGCTTGTAGGGAGCCACAGTTTCATAATTAAATAGTCTGTGAGTCACATACATTCTAGATCTGTTTTTGAGACAGGTCTCTGTATTCCTGGCTGTCCTGAGAACTTGCTAGGCTCGCTTTGAGTTCACAGAGGTCCACATTTGGCCTTTAGATGGTTTTAAATCTGATTATATATAATAGGTTACATAGAAGGATGTTTCTTGATTTCCCAGTTGGTATGAATATCTCAGACATGTTACTCTGTTGCTGTATTTTATTTTTGGATTCCACAAAATAATGTGTGTGGAAAAGCTCTGATTTCAAATATTTTAAACAAGTATTTTTGGTGTTGAAAGGTGTGATCCCACTGCATACATTCAGGTAGGGAGGAACTCCTGCTTAAACATGCAGGCATGCTGAGGGAGTCTGTACACAGGGATACACTCTCCAGGTTCCCATGACCCCCTTTCCTGCTGCACAGCATGACTTAAAACAGAATTTTTTGGAGCCTTGTGGTCCATATTTAGAAGGGAAGGAAGAGTGATAGTTACCTCTTCCCACTGTGAAGAGTGTATCTAAGATCATGTGTGTGAAGATGCCCCCAGCACTGTCCCCGGCCAGCAGTAAGCATATGGTAAACAGAAATATTACCAAAACCAGGCATGGTGGCACACCGTGTGAATTTGAGGCCAGCCCAGACGATACAGCAAGATCCCTAGAGGGCAGAGGAGGAAAAAGAAAGAGGAAAGAAGAGGAAAAGACACTGCAGACGTGAGAAGGAAGCTTAGCCTGGACCTTGAGTTCGGGGCTGGTGGTGCCCTCTAGGAGCCGCTCCATCTTACCCGCCCTGAGCAGTGACCTCACCTTCTGACAGCTGACCAGAGCCTGGAACAAAACCTGTGCTCAGTGACTGTGACTTGCTATGTCTAGGAGGACTTGGCCTGAATCAATGACCTGGCCTGGGACATCAGTGCCCGAGCTTGCAGCCTAAGGTCCTTGACCCACTGTGTCCTTCAGGGATGGGCTCTCACACAGCTCTGAGCACAGGCCTTGCTGGGCCACAGCTCTCCCACGGCAGGACAGGAACTCCCCACCCCTCCAGTCACCCCCGAGAGATGCATAGACCGCTTCAACAGTCTTCTGATGACTGACTTAAGGGTCAAAGGTCACGCTGGATGGCCCTTATGCTGAGATGAAGACTTGGAACTTCAAGTCAGTCGGTGTCAATCAAGGCCGTGGTCCTCCCCATGCATGTGGGCCTCATGTGTGACTCAGGTCAGTCTTAACAGTGACAGCGTAGGCCCCTGAAGACCCAATCTGCTTACGGTGCCTGCAGAGGCTCCCGGCACCCTCTGTGCTTCTCTGGAGCTCGGGCTTCTCCTCCTGCTCTGAAGACCTCATGCTTGCCAGATCAACCACCCAGGCCTTTTCTCTGATCATCTGTGAGTCTATGCACATATATGTGGGGATATGAGTGTTTGCATACATTTTGTACTTGCATATATAAATATATATACATATATATATGTATATATATAATGTGTGTGTATGTGCATATGTTGTAATGACACAATACATTTGTTTGTGCATGTGTAGACACATACATATGTTTATATGTCTGTATGTATGCATGTATACATATCAGTCTGTGTGAATACATACATACTAATATGTCTATATATATGCATATACATCTGTAGATTCATGTTTGTGTGTATGTGTACACATGTGTGGCTGCATGCATTCTTGAACATATACATGTCTTTACATGTATGTGTAGATACATGTGTGCATATAAGTTTATGTTTGAATGCCTGTGCATATATACAAATATGTTGCGTACATGTGTGTTTGCATATGCATGTGTGGATGCATATACTCTTGTGTGCATACATATATGTCTCTGCACACATATTTATGTGTATGCACACCTACCAGAATGTTTGTTTATCCCTCCCATTGGTTCTAGTTAACAGGAAAACCCCAACTGGTATATTTCCTTATGATTTCACCACCTTTGTTTCCAGATTTTTTTTTTCATATGGATTCCTGAAGAAACATTCTTTTTTGGAACTCTAGCCTTTGGTGTTTCTCTTTAAAAATGTAAGCTGGATGTGGGAAAGCTGAATCTGAATTACCATTTCACTGAATCCAAAATAAAGTTATTAGAAGTACCCCCTTCTATGACACCTGTGTGGAAACAGCTTTCTCTGTATGACGCTCTATGCCCTGCCCGGCTGTGTCAGAGGCAGCAGGGCTGTCTCTACTCTCTTCCAGATAGCAGCCCTCCTCCACCCACACACTCCCTCCCACCCTCCTCTTTGTGCTAACAGGTTTTGTACATTAGCTCTTACAAAAAGAAAAAGAAAAAAAAAACTCCTTTGAATGACGAATTGGCATGCACATTCTCTCACAGCCATGGAGGAAATGCTAGCCTAGCAACATCCACCACATGAACTGCAAGGGCCTAGGTTTGTTTCTTCGGAGGGAGACTTGAGACAGCCAGACATTTCCAGATTCTGTACCAAGGGGCGTATGGTTAGATGGGGTGGGGAAGAGCAGGGTTGTCTGGGTGGGAAGGGGAATCCCTTTGTTCTGTTCCATTGGGAGGTTCCTAAGGATGTTAGGGAAACAGGCTGATGGCCAGCTGAGGTCCAGTACCTGAGACAGGTCGGGATAATCCTCTGTCTGCCTTCAGGGCAGCCTCCCTGGTGTGCAGTGCACACCTCCTGTGCACACCTCCTGTGCACACAGGTGAAGTGACAAGAGAGGGTGCGTAACTTCATTCAAAGAGTTAAATCAGACAGACAATTCCCACTGAGACACAGGTAAACCTGATTCTTCCCTCAACACTCCCTGTGACTGTGACGCAGTCACTTTCTCTTACAGCAGAAGAAGAAACAGAGCCTCTGAGTTGATGCAGAGAAGCTGAGAAGAACCTTCACCCTGCCTTTGTGCCAAGCCCAAGGAAGGATTCCACCCACATGGCAAGCCTCTGGCTCCCTAAGATGGCACAGGGCTGCAATGAAGGGAACGCTCAATGGAATGCATCATAGTGTGGGAAGAGACGTGTGGTAATCAGATAGTCAAGTGATTTTGACCTGTTGACATGGTATTACCGCATGGTTTGTTTGGCCTTACACATAGCAAAGTGCTCTTCTTCCCTTTAGGACAACAGATGATATGGGTCTAGTCAGAGATGCAAAGAGAAAAGTCTGGGAAGTTGCATTTTATGAACGCTCACCATCTTTTTGGTTACCATGGATACTGTAGAGACATTGCTGTTGAAGACTGTAGGGTATCTGTGGTGGATACTATTGAGTATCCATGATGAGCACTGTTGGGTGCTGTTGGGTTCCTGTGATGACTACTACTGAGTACTGCTGTGTGCATGTGGTGAGTGTTGTTGAGTGCTGTAGGGTACCCATGGTGGGTACTGTTAAGTACTGATGTCTATCTGTGGAAAATATATTTAAGAATCTTGGGCCTGGCGGTGGTGGCGCACGCCTTTAATCCCAGCACTCAGGAGGCAGAGCCAGGCGGATCTCTGTGAGTTTGAGGCCAGCCTGGGCTACCAAGTGAGTTCCAGGAAAGGCACAAAGCTACACAGAGAAACCTTGTCTCAAAAAAACCACAAAAGAAAAAAAAAAAAAAAAAAAAAGAATCTTGGGCTTTGGGTTGTTTTTTTCCTTAAGGAGTATAACATCAAATTAGGGAGGTATAAGAACACCTAAGCAAGGAATTTCATCTCTAAAATTTTGAAAGTAATATAGCCAAAAATGATTTGAGGTCATATGCAATATTTTACCAGTTCTAAAATTTAAACAAACTGTTGCCAAAAAAAAAAAAAAAAGCAAAAAAGATCAGCAGGAAGTTATAGCAATTTCCACTGAGAATACAAAGGAAAATTACTCTCTACTTTTCCGGAAGGCAAATGTCCAGTCCAACATGGGGTGCTTTCTCCTGAGACAATCATTTTCTAGGGGGACAAAAAGAAAAAGTAATGGATTCTTATTTTCATAAATTGACCTTGAACTTGAGTCACAATTCTGCAGACAGTTTTTACCACTGTGTAAACTATACACACAAAAATGCTTCTTTCCAAAAGTCCTCATTACTTTCTGCCTAAGTACATCTATTTTCTCTGTATAGTTTAGGTGAGCAACTTAGGGAAAATGCTTCCTTGTACTCACATCTTGACATCGATATGGAACCTGTAATTCTGCAGGCTCCCAGACTTCTTGGTAAACTGCATATTCCAAGGCCCTAGCTAGAATGCACAGTAGACTTTCCTACTGGCACATGGTAAGTCAACTTCAACTTCTGGCTCTCCTTGCACTGGTGTGTGTGTGTGTGTGTGTTTGTGTTTGTGTGTGTGTGTGTGTGTGTGTGTGTGTGTGTGTGTGTGTGTGCACTTTCCAGGATAGCTGTATGTAGAAGAATGAAAATAGATCTATACCTACCACCCTGAACAAAACTCAACTCCAAAAGGATCAAGGACCTTAACCTAAGGCCAGATACCCTGAACCTGATTGAAGAGAAAGTGGGGAATAGTCTTTTTGTTTGTTTGTTTGTTTGTTTGTTTGTTTTTTCAAGAAAGGGTTTCTCTGTGTAGTTTTGGTGCCTGTCCTGGATCTCGCTCTGTAGACCAGGCTGGCTTTGAAGTCACAGAGATCCACCTGCCTCTGCCTCCCAAGTGCTGGGATTAAAGGCATGTGCCACCACTGCCCGGCTGTAAGGAGTAGTCTTGAACTCATTGTCATAAGGAAAGATTTTTCTGAACAGAACACTGATAGCAGAGGCACTAAGGACAATAGTTAATAAGTCGGACTTCATAAAACTGCTAACCTTCTTAATTATACATCTAATAGAGGGTTAGTGTCTAGAATATGCAAAGAACTTAAAATAACACTGGACATCAAGGAAAAAATAACTAAATAAAAATGGGCTACAGAACCCAGCAGAGAGCTCTTAAAAAGATGAAATACAAATGGCTGAGGAACCTTTAAATAAGTGTTCGACATCCTTAGCCATCAGGGAAATGCAAGTCAAAACTGCTTTGAGATTTCATCTCACAGTGGCTACAATCAATAAAACAAATCACAGCACATGCTGGTGAGGCTGTGGGTGCGGGGGACAGTTATTCATTGCTAGTGGGAGTGCAAAATTGTATAGCCCCTGTGGAAATCAGTGTGGTAGTCCTACAGGAAGCTAGGAATAGATGTATGTCAGACCTATGGGTCTGTCTCACACTTGGGCACATACTCAACGGACTCTATATTCTATCACAGAGACACTTGGCCATCCATATTCACTGCTGATTTAGTCATAGTAGCCAGAAATTGGAAACAGCCAAAAATGTTGGTCCACTGATGAATGAATCATGAAAATATGGTACATTTACACAATGGAATAATATTCAGCTGCTAAAAATGAAATTTGCAGATCAGTACCTCACTCAACCCTCATCAGAGAAGCTTCTTCTAGTAGGTGGGAAATACAGAGATCCACAATGTGACAACATGCAGAGAATGAGACTTTGGAGCAGTCAGGACTAAATGGGAGGTCTTCACCAAACCCCTCCCTCAGGCTCAGGAATCTATGTGGATCAGGAGGTTAAAATTTTTTAAGAGACACAGGTGGTGGATGACCCCAAGGAGACAGCATCTTCCAGACTCTACAGGACCGATGCACATATGAACGCACAGACTGTGGCAGCATGCACAGGATGCACACAGGTTTAAGCCAGAAGGGGTTCCAGCATGGAGAAGGGGGAAGTGGATTTGGGGTCTCACCACTAACCAAGAAGTTATCTGCAATTGATAAACGCTGGCAAAGGGAAAACCTGTTTTCTCCAGTGGAGTCTCACTGGGTATAAGGCACACTTCAGGGCAGGCCCCATGCCTGGGAGTACTTGGCCAACACAGAACGACCTCCATGGCTTCTTTGTGAGCTTTTTGTTTTGTTTTGGCATTTTTTGTCTTTTGTTGTTGTTTGTTTCATATTTTGTGGTTTTCTTGTTTGTTGGGTGGGTAGAGAGGTAGAAACAATCTGGAAGGAGGTGGACAAGGGAAAAACATGATAAAAAGATTGCGTTAAAAATTTTTATAAGTTTCCCAGTATGTAGTTCAATGGCTACAGAAAAAGAGACTGCCTCGAATCCCAGTTTTTGGGAAGCAGAGACTGAGGATCCCTTGAGCAAGCTGGCTCATCACAGTAGCTGAATCAGTGAGCTCTCGGTCAGTGACAGAGACGCCTCAATGTGTAAAGTGGTGTACAATCAAGGAAGGTGACACGTCAACCTGGCACACATGCACCCCCACCTGAACACACATGTACCCACACACACATATACATCTACGCACACTACACATGCATGCAACAAAAAGTGATACTTTAAAGGGAAAAGTATGAATTTACATTTTTTGGTATTAATTCCAATCTCAATAATTACTTAGAAAAATACGTTTTGTGTCTGTACACATTTTCCATTAAAGCAATGGATCACCATCATTGAGAAGTTTGGTTTTTCCTTTGTTTTTTGGTGTGTGTGTGTGTGTGTGTGTGTGTGTGTGTGTGTGTGTGTGTGTGCTTGCGCATGTGTTTAAGTGCCTAAGGCCAGAAGACAGAGCTAGGTCCCCTGGGACTGGAGTTACAGGAGGTTGTGAACTACTCAGTGTGGGTGCTAGGCACACAGTCTGGTTCCCTGCAATAGTAGTATGTGCTTTTAACCTTGAAGCCCTTTCTTCTTCTGCTCCCTGCCTTTTTGTGGGTGCTGGGGATTAGAACTCAGATCCTTATGCTGTGCAGCAGGCACATTACTGACTGAGCCCTGGAGGATTTCTTAAATGTGGGTTCCTCCCTCTGCAAGTCTGATTCAATGGGTCTGCCCGAGGTTCTGTATTCTCAGCAGGCATCTAGGATGTTGTGAAGTCCACTGTCTACTTCCCCAGCATCTGTTCCAATCTGTAGAGTCCCCAGGACTGTGCCCCAAATGAGTGAGTTTTATGGCCCCCCTGCTTGTCTGCTTATGGGTGCGCAGCTAGAGGCCGTGAGATGCTTGGAGAAGTTCACCAAGGTTATAAACCAGTTGGGTGAGACAGCCACTTGTATCAATGGCAATGAGTTTAATTTTTGCAAAATCACTTAACTATCCTCAAAGACAGGAATGAGAACAGTGTGTGGAATTATATATTTCATACAGCTGCAATGAAATCCCTCCAAGCTGTCCTTGATCTTGTTTTGACTGATTTTCTACCAGTCTGTAAAAGCAGCTACAGGTGAGCAATCACGTCCACCCCACATTTGTATGCTGAAGTGCTGACCACATATCTGATGGTTTGAGAAAGGGGTACTTGGAAGATGACTGGCACCCTCTGCCAGATGAGGACATATTGAAAAGTTCTGTCTCCAGGTGGTGGCTCTCACCAGGCACTGGTCGGCTGGCACTTGATCTAAGACATTGAAGGCTCCAGGTATGATAAATAAACCTTTTCAAAAGTCATCTGGCTTTGGGTATTTTGTTATGGCAGCTGGAATAAACTCAGTCATCCATATACTGTATCTACTACAACTGTGAAAACAAAGATAAACAACAAAGGCTTGGCATCTGGTTGCTCCAGCATGATGTGTTTGCCCTGCAGGCCCAGATTGGGTGTCCCTCCAATTTCCCCCTATGGATATCTGCTCCATGATTCTCTTAAAACTCCTATTCTTGGTGAGGCCGTCCCTAGACCATGTTCTTAGCTTCTCCTCAGCCATTCACTGCACAGCCCTGCTTTCTCTGTGATTCACCAGCATGTGCTGTGCTGTCTCCACTTGCTAGGATCCCCAAGGGCAGTGGCATCTGTATTTCACTCACTGATACATCCTAGTTGTTGGTTATCCTGGCACACACATATGAGCACATCTCTGACGTGGATAAGCATGACCTGAATCACAAAATAGAAGATCACAAAATACCAGGTTTTGGTTCAAAATGGTGTCTTACACCAATTTTAAATATTGTCTAACCCATTTGATGTCCCCTTGTTCCTTTATTAGAAAGTAAATTTTCCGGATGACTCTAAGAATTTGACATTTACTCAGGGAGCAGAGCAGAGAGGTTCTCTGGGATCCTGTGACATCAGTGAAGGAGGCCGACCACATTTTGCACAGTCTCTGGTAAGCTGTCTGTGTGTGCTCCATGTGTCCAGGGTCTGTGGAAACACAGCCTTGGGTATGGAGGCAGAGGGTCTCCAAAAGATTTGTTTCATAAACACAATGTGGTGTTTACCCTTCGCCAGACAGAGCTTTAAGTACTTGTAAAACATCTGCTCACTGACTCATCAGGCAGCCTTAGGAGACAGAGACCAAAGACAGGGGCATGTCAAGGCTGAGAACTTGTTCCTGCTGCAGCAGGTAAAGGACAGGGCCTGGTGATGGACTCCACAGCTTATATCTGGACCCTTCTCTGGGCCAATATGTGAACACCACATATTAGGGCAGACTGTGGCATACAAGGTCACCCTGGAAACTGAAAACAGTCCACAGGGGCCACAGGCCACCAGATGTTCTCTTCTTGTCAAAGCTTTGAGAAACTAACTCTAATTCTGCATCCCTCTCTGCTGATGCACTTTTATAGACATAAAGGGCCTCATCTTACCTGGCTGTGGAAGAAGGTCGGAGAAGGAGAACACACACAGGGGGAGTAAACATAGTTTCCTGGTCTCCGGAGAGAGGCTGGTGAGTTTCTTGCAAGCAGGGGCAGGAATGGAGTGGTATACCCCAACCTTCTTCTAATTGAAGAAGTGACATTCCCTGGACCCAGTGTGAAGCTAAGGACAGTTGAGAGGAGTCCTTGGCATTCTGTGTTCTCTGAGGTGGTGAATTCCAATCAAAACATGCACTGCACAGCCATGCAGGGAGATAAATACATACGTGTGTGTGTGTGTGTGTGTGTGTGTGTGTGTGTACAGGCAGGCATGTACCATGGTGCACATCTAAGACAAGCCTGTGAGGTGAGCTGGAAGGGATTCTGCCTCTGCCTCCCATCCTGCCACAAGAGCAGAGAGATTGCAGACATGCACTCCTGTGCCCGACACCCTCAGTGTTCTGAGACTTCTAACTCAGGGCCTCACGCCACACAGCAAGTGTTTTAACCACGGAGCTGCCCCGGCCCACCAATGGAGATGTTGACATGAAAAGATCTCCAGGGCATATTGTCAACCAAGGAAAGCAATTTGAAAATGGTGACCGGATGGTGTGAGCTCTGAAAAGAGAGGAACGTCATCAGCCATGTTTGTGTGCAGCATGGGAGCAGCTTTGGGAAGACCCAGGAGACAAATGGAGCTTTCTCTCTCTCTCTCTCTCTCTCTCTCTCTCTCTCTCTCTCTCTCTCTCTCTCTCTCTCTCTCTCTCGTGTGTGTGTGTGTGTGTGTGTGTGTGTGTGTGTGTGTGACAGATGGCTCTGTTGTGAAAGTGGTAGGTGTGGGAGTGAGACTTCTGAAAGTGTGCCTTTTTATATTGTTTTCATTTCAGATCATAAATTTTAAACATTTTTAAAATTCTTAAGTCATGTGTTAGATGAAAAACAGAAACAAAGACCAAAAAACAGAATCCACCGCTGGCACCATTTCTGTAGGACCTGCCTTGGATGAATGTGCGTAGCACTGATCAAGGCCTCACAACAACGTGTCTATTTAGGCTGAATGTAGTTGTCAACCTCTTATTGGCTGTATCACTTTGGTCCAGTCACATAATTTGGTGGCTAGTTTAGCTTCAATGCCTTTAAATTAGTGGAATTCACTCTCTCTCTCTCTCTCTCTCTCTCTCTCTCTCTCTCTCTCTCTCTAGTGTGTGTGTGTGGTGTGTGCTGTGTGTGTGTGTGTTATGTTATATGTATGCTATGGTGTGTGTGGTGTGTGCTATGGTGTGTGTGGTGTGTGGTATGTGTGTGGCATGTGTGTGTGTGGTGTGTGGTGTGTGTGGGGTGTGTGGCATGTGTGTGTGTGGTGTGTGGTGTGGTGTGTGTGGTGTGTGTGGTGTGTGGTATGTGTGTGTGTGTGTGGTGTGGTGTGTTATGTGTGGTGTGTGGCATGTGTGTGTGGTGTGGTGTGTGTATGTGTGTGTGTGGTATGTGGTACATATGTGATGTGTGTGGTATGTATGTGTGTGTCCGCGATGTGTGATGTGTCTGTGTAGTGTGTGGTGTGTGTGGTGTGTGGTATGTGTGTGTGGTGTGTGGTGTGGTGGTAGTGTGAGCATGTGTTTCTGACCTCCAGTGTTGTTTAAAGGGCTAAATGTGGTAATGTCCTCTAGTGTTCAGCCCACAGCATGCGCTGTGCCTGGAGACTGTGCAGTGTCCTCCTTACCTACAAGGACGTGTTCCCAGATCCTCGGTGGAAGCCACAGGGAACACTGGGTCTCCTTCCTGCATGTTTGCATCTGTGGCAGCTTCATTCATCAAGCAGGCATGGCTTCTTCCATCTTCCCCATCGGCAATGCTGGTGAAGCCAGGATTTGAATCCGAGGTTTGCCCATGCCAGAGCTTCCCCCTTTCTCCCTATGTGCCACCACCTCCTACTTCATATCTCTGTTGAGCAGCTTTGGCCCAGTCAGACATTCTGCTCGGATGACTAACTGCCCATGAAATGGCCTGCTTGCCTCTGCATGGTTTCCTTCCAATAGGCCATGGGCTGACTTCAATGTTGGCTGCTCAGCCACCATTCTTGGGGGGGACATTTCCCTGTGATGGTCACACGTTCCTCTCGGGGACTGCTGCTCTTCTCACTAGCCCTGCTTTCTCCCTGGGTTCCGTTTCACTGACGTCACTGGGCCTCCTATACACAGTGACCTAGGGAGATGGATGCTCTGATCATACCACTTCCTTGCTGAAAATCCTGTGAAGACCATTGTGCTCCTGGGCCAACTCCAAGCCCATTGGCATGCCTCATGGGATCTTTGGGAAGCTTTCCAGCTTTGTCTCCCAACATACAGGACTCGTGAATATTCAGAGCTGCTCTTGGTCCCCTGAGTGCCTCTAGACAGTCCTCTCAAGCTTCGTTCTCCCTTCTCCCTCTTCTTAACCTAGCATGATGGCTGACTGCATGGGTCAGTGCAACTGGCCTGTGGGCTATCGAGACACATGGCCAAACTGAACTCTTGGGGTGTCTGTGGGGTTCCAAGATGTGGTTAACATCTGAGCCCTTGAGTCCATCCTAAGGGAAGCAGATGTCACCCCTAACGCCATTAGCTCTCCCCAGCCTTCATAATGGCGTGAATTCCCTCATCAGTTGCCTTGGGTCTCCAGCTCGCAGAATATAGATCTTAAGGCTTCTCAGCCTTCACAGTTGTATAAAGGAAGCCTTGTCTCCCAACATGTGCGTACACACACACACACACACACACACACACACACACACACACACACTGTGCTCTCTATGCTACTGGATAATCCAGACTAAATACATCTGTCAGCTTCTGCTCATATCTCACTCAAGTGTCCTTAGTGGGCCTTCTCTGATCCACCACTCCAGGCCACCCTCTGGAACCTGGCCTCTCAGCCAAGTGGCCCAGCCACTTGTCTCCCCTTCCCCTAGTTTACCTGAGGGGGTAGAACTGCACAGGTCTTTTTTAATTTTTTTTTTTATCATTTTATCTATGCTTTTAAAGCAAGCATTGGGTGCTTAGTGAATTAATGAATTTTAATTGTCTCCCTTATTCTTTCTGAATGCATGCTCAGTGAACGGATACGCAGACAGCTTGCGTCGTCTCTTGAAGCTGTTACAATGAATCATCTCCTGAATAGAAGCTTATGCTCAGAAACTTCAAAGGGATTCATTTCAGAAGTGCCTCGTTAATAACCAAACCTCACATAGAGATCTGGTCCCTGTACAGTTCAAGGGAGCAACTCTAACGACAGCAGGGCAGGGGACATGGAGGCCAGAAGATATTCCCTCGGCCCTCGATTCAGATTCACCTGCCAGAAAGCTGTGCTGAGAGTACACAGGAGCCCAGTAGGCCGGCCGACAGAGCATGCTCAGACCTTACATTCAGTGGTTCACTATCCCTCCACAGATAGTGATGAAATGGGCAGCGTACTCAGCTCACAGCTGAGGGTAAAGGAAGAAACAGAGCCATCTCCAGCTCTTTCAGTATCCGGGAAGGATGGCACTACATGCCAGGCACTCTGGCAGGTGTCTCTACCACACTGACCTCAGCCTCTTGGTCACTGGTGCAGTGCCCATCTGGTGTTCATGGGTATCTGGTATCTGGTGCTGCCAAAGCCAGCTTCTGGGCTTCTCTCCTGCATTGTTCTCTCTGCCTGTCTGTGTCCAAACCCCCAGAGGCTAAAGTCTATCAGCAGCAGTGTTCTCCTCCAACCCTCAGCCAGAGGTCATTTTCCTGGCAATGACGTGTACCATGCAGAGCCAGCCCTGCCTGCTGTGGACAACAGACATACTAAGGAGGAATGTGGCAATTAGAAGTTCCCTAGGCATTTTTGGGTCATATCATATCCCGTCTTCTGCCAGTTTCTAATACAATAAAAACTCTCATGTGAAAGAAAAGTGCTATCTAACACAACCAGGGGCAGTGGCATTTTATTTGTGCGTTTTATTTCCAGGTTTCAAACGAATCCACAGTGGGTGTGGATTGGCTATGGCTGCCTGCGGTGTTTGCATTTAGCACAATGCTGCCCCTCCCCCACCTCTAAACGCCACAGAGAAGACACAATAGATCTAAGCAGCCATCAGTGGTGTAAAAGATGTCTAGGTGTGGTGCTTAACTTTAAGAACCATCATGTCCTCTTGTTTAACTGATAGTCAGCGGTGTGTCAGCTCAGTGGCTTAGTTGATGGGGATTCATTCTTGACTTCTACACTGTGCCTAGAGATGTTTAGGTGTTTGCATCAGCTCTGGGGCTGTGAAAGGAAGTGACTTGTTGGAGAAGTATTTGGAGTTGAAGACCATTAAGAATAGATGCATCAGGCATGGCTCACACCTCTAATCCCAGCACTTGGGATGCAGAGGGAGGCAAATCTCTGAAAGTTCGAGGTCTATATTGTGAGTTCCAGGCCAGCCAGGGCTACACAGTGAATCTGTCTCAACCCCTGCCGCTCCACCAGGAGAATATGAATCGCAGAGTGTATTTACTAATCCTCAAGCCAGCCCTGGCCCTCTTGGCAGTATTATTCACCATAGCTGTGGTTCAAGGAACACTTAACATGTGGATATAGGAGCTTATTTACCTGAGTGATACACTGATGTAAAGGACTGCCTTTCTCACATCTCAGTACAAATGACAGTCTTTAGGGGTTAACTCTTGGTACCAAGGGGTCAGACTTGTTCAAGTTCATCCTAAAGAGTAAACTGAGTCTGTCAGGGGTTGCTGACAAAATGGCTCATAGCTACAGACAATACCTTCCCCTCAGTGTCACCAACCCCACCTACCAGGGCTCTACTCAGTATGGCTCTGTGTCTGCAGCCAGGTTCAGAGTCCTGCCTATTGTCCCAGTCGCAGAGGTGGCCAAAGACTCGGTGAACAAAGGCACAGTCAAACAAGACTCCGACCTTGCCTTCCCCAGAGATCCTGTTGGTTTGGACAACACTATCCCACTGTGGGAAGATTTCTTGTTCTGTTGCAGTCTGGCATGTTGAACACCATAACACAGCTTGCTGCAAGATGGAGTCACTATGACGAAGAGGCAGACATCTTCCCGTTTTTCCCATTAATGCTCTGAGCCGTCTTTAATTCTTCCCCTCAGACACTTTTTTTTTTTTTTTTTTTTTTTTGGTTTTTCGAGACAGGGTTTCTCCACGTAGCTTTGTGCCTTTCCTGGAACTCACTCTGTAGACCAGGCTGGCCTCAAACTCACAGAGATCCGCCTGGCTCTGCCTCCCGAGTGCTGGGATTACAGGCATGCGCCACCACCGCCTGGCAATACTTTATTTTTTATAGATAGAAATCAAAATGTTGCATAAAACCACAACATACTTGTGTACAAAAATGTTAGTAAATGTTAATTACTCAAGACACATTAAACATAACATAATTCGAAAAAGCTGTGCTTCATTCTCTGAAGGCTGCCTTTTTTTTTAAGGGAATTAGCACTTAGGTCTGACCCATCACAGGTTACTTAAAGACAAAGACCAATCACAGAAGGAGAGACTGTATTATCCTAACATCACCTCTCCATGCCCGTCCAATACTTAAACCATGTTCAGGTTGCTCTATACCTCATGAACAGGAGTGAACTCAGCCCTCATCAATCAGCAAGGCTGGGAGTGAAGGGAGCAGCTTGAGGAACGGGAGCCACGTGCAGCAGAAATCTGCAGAGGTTGGCTCCAATGTGCCAACAAACTTGATGTTGATATCAGTTTTGTCACTGTGATCAAACCGGGCAAGAACTTAAAGGAAGGAATGATTTATTTGGGTACACAGTTCCCCAGGGCTCTTCTCCTGTCACTCAGCTCCCCACGCCCCCCAACCCTGTGCTCAGGCAGGACACCACAGCGGTGGGAGCACAGGTAGGGGCCATTTTTCGATTGCTGACTGACAGGAAGGGAGCAGTCGTGATACACTCTGGACACCTTCTGCCGGTCACCGACATCTTCTAGAGAGGCTTCACCTCCTAAAGTTTCCACAGTCTCCCAAAATAGAACCACCAGCTGGGGACCAAATGTTCAAAACATGAATCTGTGGGGACATTCGGGATAGAAATTCTAATGCTGCCCTTCAGCTCTGAGTCCCAAAGTGACGCACAATAATGATCAAGAGGCCAGGGACCGGCTCGGCTCCCTCTTTCCCGTACCTTACTGCTGAACAATGATCGGGAAGCCCCTCCTCCACAGCTCTAATTTGCTCAGGCAGACAACCATCAGAGACCATGTGTCTCAAACACTGAGTTCCTGTCTAGCTGTAGGCTTCCCGTGAGCCAAAAATATTCATCCAGGGAAGTTTTCTTTTGTTTGAACTACCTGGGACAGACAACAAATGAGAACTTAGGTGGTAAAGAGAAGAGGCAGAATTAAAACAAAACCCAATAAAATAAGCAAGCACCGACACAAACCGAATTACTCATTGAGAAACTCCAGTCTTAATCAGTCAGGCAGCTCCCTTGACGTTTGCCATGGCCTCCACCACAGTCAATGATGCCCACTCCCAGCCCCACCCCCCTGCAAAACTCTCACTGCAAATGAAGTCAATGGAAAACTATGTTTGCTTTACAGTCACATTTCTATAACGCATTTTCTGCTACACAGAGACACAAGTGAGACGTTTTCCCTGAGACAAATCCATGCATAATGTGAAGAGTGAGTCACTTGCTGACTTCCTGCATGACAGTGTATGGAACTCCTTGGCCACGTTCCCCAGTGGAACTGGTGAAACCTATTGAAAAAAAAAATCCATTAAAAAAAAAAAATCTCTGGAAACAGTCCTAGAAGCCAAGGAAGGAAGATCTATTCAAGAAAATCCAGTGAAGTGTGGAGGAACGGCACAGCTCTATGAGACCGTCCTCTTCCTTTGTCTCAGTGAGGGGAAGGCTCCTGGGCCCTTAGCTGAGACCAAAGGCAAGGTCCCTTGCCCCAGACCAAGAACAAGCTCCCTCCTCAAGCCGAAGACACAAGATCCCCCTCTCCAGCTCAAGAACTGCCTGCCCCTCAAAGTTCACAAGACCTCCTCACCCTCAGACCAAGAATCCAGACCCTCCCTCCCCCAAACCTTTAAGGACAGCTACCTTCAGACCAAGGTCACAACCTTCCTCCTCTCTCAGACTAAAATCTGTCATCCCATGGGCTAAGGACACAAAACCACTAACTCCCAGAGGGCTCAGACATTAGCCCCCTTCCTGGTAAATCAAGAACACCCAGGTAAATGTCTTTTTTCTAGAACCAGTGTGAGTGACATCAGTGTCTCTCATCTTGCTCCAGCTGCCCGTGGCTTAGGCCAAATCCAGGTGAGTAAGGTCAAGGGGTGGGGCTCTCCTGTCCTGCTCAGACCACAGACACAAGATGGAGGGTCAACCTTGAGAACGACTCCCTGCAGACACCATGGTCCTAGTCAGTACTCCCAGCTGTGAGAAGGTAGCTCTGTATCAGGAGAGGCAAGCCAAGGAGGTGCCAGGAAGCTGCCTCAGCCAACGTGTGCGATGACGCAGCTGTCAGGAAGAAAGCCTCATGGGGGCTCAGAACGGATCAAACGCAGACCTCGGAAACTCCTTCAAATGAGCCAAAATGTGATCAGGTAACTTGTGCTGCCAGGGCATTGCTGAACCAATGCAGCAATCAGCCAGCAAGGCACTTAAAGGGGCTTACAGGGGAGAGAGAGTCCTACCACCGCGCTACTCTCCGCAGAGTAGGATGCCCACAGTAGTTCCTCTCCAGGAGCAGCTTCAGAAGTACGGCACAGTGGGCAAAGGGGAGAACGGGTGTCACTGAAATGAACACAGCCAGCAATTAGCCAAATACATCAGTGAACAGCCATGGGAAGAGAGAGGACCAGTACTCAGGGTTGCTACATTAACCAAAATGTCCCGTTTCCAACAAAGAGCAATTAACATACAGGAAAGCATACAGGATGGATGGGTGAAGTGAAAAAGCCAGCAGACAACAGAATCTGCTTGAGAGGGTCCCTGAAAGTTAGATTAGCATGGAATATGCCAAACTAGCAATTATCAACGTGTTGGCAGAACTGGCAGAAACCATGAATAGGAAGGAAAGGAAGGTTTAAAACAAAGACAAGGGGCAGGGTAGGGAGACGGCTCGGTGGGGATGAGTACTTACTTGCGATTATGAAGTCCCGAATTTAAATCCTCATAGCTCTGCAATTATGAGGACCTGAGTTCAAATCCCCAGCACCCACATAAAAGCCCGTCCTGGCCCCATATCCACAACATGGTGAGAGACAGCCGAGATAGGCTAATCTGGAGAGTTCGCTGCCCTGCCATCTGAACAGAAATTTGAGCCCTCAGTTCAGTGAGAGAACTTGTCTCAAGGCAGCGAGGTAGAGGATGAGAGGAGACAACTGACATCCTGTTCCAGCTTCCACATGGCGGGATGTGCATGGTACACACTCCTGCACACTCACGTAAGTGCAACACATACACAGGTGAATACAGTACAAAAATTTAAAAAATTAGATGACACTGTGACATCAGGTAGAAAATACCTATCTAAAACAGAAGTTAGCAAAGGAGCCAAGTGAATTATGGAGATAAAAATTACAACTGAAATCATGAAGCTCAGCAGAACACTTGGGCTAAAGCAAAAAGAATAATCAAGTTTGATTGACAGGAATTGAACAGGTGAAAAACAGAAAAATAGAACAACTAAAAAGCAAGGCAAGGTGGCGCACGCCTTTAATCCCAGCACTCGGGAGGGAGAGGCAGGCAGATCTCTGTGAGTTCGAGGCCAGCCTGGTGCACAGAGGGAGTTCCAGGACAATCAGGGCTACACAGAGAAATCCTGTCTCAACACCAAAACCAAAACAAACAAAACAAAAATAACAAGCAAACAAATAAACACATACAGGATAACTAAGACCAAGCAGAGCTTCAGAGAAAAATTCAAATAAAAACAATGACTAAAAGTCCTAAAGTTATCAAAAAAAATATTAGTAACTATCTGGAAACTTAGTGAACTCCAGAAAGATGAAATGAGAGAGCTCCGGCAGATTAGGTCAGCAAAGATGGTTAAACTCAGAGACGTGGAGAAAACAGCAAAAGAGGAATGGAGGTGGAGGTGAGCAGGGGGAGCCCCGTCAGTTAGCAGAGGAAGAAGGGGGCTGCAGAGCATTGGGAAAACACAGTGTCACGGGCAAGGAGCCTTAATCACACAGATCCAACGAAACTAAAGTAAAAAACAAAGGCAAAGCGAAGACTTTTCCAGATAAAGAAAAATAGAGATGCCTGATGCTGGCAAGTCCTTTCTGTAAGAATAACGAAGGAAGTTCTCCAGGCTGAAGGCAAGCTACCCCAGACTGAAATGTCAGTGGTCATGAATAAATGCATCCTACACATGGGCATGAGTCCTGAAGGCATTGTGCTAAGAGAAAGAAGCCAGGCACTTCAAGACAAATAAACATGGCTCCAGTGGTACAGTCTTCAAAACGTGGCTCATGGAGACAGGCAGCACACTGGTCGTCTCTAGGCTTGGAGTGAGGGGGGTGGGGAGTGTTGGACGGGGCCAGAGGCTACCTGGAAGATGAAATGCCCTGGAGTGGACAGTGGGTGGTAACGGCTGTATATAATTGATGGATATATAGAGCTGTATGCTTAAAAACAGTGAACATGACCAACCTTATGTTACATATATTTTGTCATAGTAAACAAACAGTTGAAACCACAAGGAAAAGGAAAGGAAAGGAAACATCTTTCTCGTCTCATGGTTGGCCACGTTGCTCTGACCACACTGAGCTTGGTTTCTGTTAGCCCTCAGCAGGGGCACCTCAGAACACTCCTACCTCACGTCTCATGCACTGGCTTTATACCACAAGTGAGCCCCTTCTTTATATGAGAACAAACAGAGGATGTTTCCTTAGGGGTTAATGAAACATTAAATGGCACAAATTCTTCCCCCAGACACTGGGAAACTCTTCAATACCTAGATGAGCAGCTCTTGGCTGCTGGGGTGCAGGCAGTCACAGAAGCAGGGCTTCTGAGCTCTGGCTACGGTGTCCTCAGTCTCTATACAAGTACTATGTTACATTAGACCCCCGTGCCTGTCCCAGTGGATGCTTACACACACGAGCCCGCGAAAGGGCAGCGAAAAGAGAAGGCAGGCGCTTCTGAAGTTAGCCTTTAGCCCAGGCCAAAGCCACACAGAGGAAGTCCTGTTGGTGATCCTCAATCAGAGACGTGGTTTGACGTAACAGCACCTGGGAGGTTGAAACCGGTAATGAGAAGAAAATAGGAAAAGGTTTGGGAAACGAAAAGGAAGGCACCCACTCCGCACTGTAGAAGTTAGTAAAGGAGAAACACAAGAACAAAGAATGAGCCATGCAGAAAGCAAAGGGCAGATGTAAACTACAAAACACCAGCAACACGCTCTCTAAACAGGCTACCGATCCGATCAAATGGCAGAGACTGTTGGACTGGATAAAAACTGTGACCACACTGCATGCAGGAGACGCGTTTTAGGCTTGGAGACACAGACACCGTAAAGTCCGGGGATAGGGGCGGTCACTGTGTAAACAGCAATTCTAGGAGAACTCGAGGTGTCAGCAAAGCAGACTTCAGCAGAGGGTGTCTGAGAGATGGAGAGGGACATTTTATAACGAAAGGGTTGATCCACCCAGAGGATATAATAAATATAAACACATGTGCATCTAACAACAACAAAAACTACAAAAACCATAAAAATGCAGGAAGAGACCCTGACAGTCAGGAAAGGACGAAAGGGGCCCATGAACACGGGACCGAACTTCAACACCCTGGTTTCAGTGAGGAGCCCTAGAACCTTCTGGAAGAGGCACCATCACTTCATCTCTGTGTGACGTTTTCTCTAGGATGTAGGAGGAAATTGATAAGCTGATGGCTTGGGAGATACAGATGAGAAGAGGTCAGACAGTGAGGTGAGTGTTGACTGGGCCCGGGCTGCCGGCAGAGCCGGTTGGGAATTTGCTGAATGACCAGCTTTCCATGCCAGAGATCCTCTGCCCGATAGAGCTGCCTTCCATTACCTGTGGGTTTTGCTTTGAAAGTTTCAGTTAGCTGAGGTCAGCTGAGGTCTGAAAATGTTAAGTGGAAAATTCCATAAATAAATAATCCATAAGTGTTAAACTGTGTGCCATTCTGAGCAATATAATTACATTTGGTGGCATCACCCTCCACCTCACCCTAGACAGGAACATCCCCTCATGGAGATTATCTGCTTTATGCTTACTACGTACCTATTAGTCACATAACAGCTGTCTTGGTTATCAGATTGACTTGAGGGGGCATCAGACCACTGGGGTGGTGTTCAGGGGACCCTTATTTTGAGTAATGACCCTGCAGTGGAAGAAGAGCATGTTGGTGATTCAGATGTATGAAAGGAAGGGAGGAAGCTGGAGAGGAGAGGGAGGAAAAAGAGGCCTGAATTCTGTCCTTATGTTTAAAAGTGAAAGCTCTTCATATAGAAAGAAAAACAACCACATCCGGGGGTTGCGTGATCCTTAGTAAGAATGAACCTTCTTCCAGAGGAACTGATAAAAAGTGAAAGCTCTTCATATAGAAAGAAAAACAACCACATCCTGGGGTTGCGTGGTCCTTAGTAAGAATGAGCCTTCTTCCAGAGGAACTGAGCAAGAATAAAAACAAATGAAGGAACTAAAATCGTGCTAGCTTGTCGCCACACTTCAGAATGTAAACATGGTGGCCACGATGCATGGCCAGTGCTTAGCTGAGATGGAAAGCACCAGGCCACAGGGTTCACGACGGTTTCCCGTATCCACAGCCCTTCAAACAAATGCACCGTGGACGGACGCAAGGGGAGGCCCTTATGCCACGCAGGTTACAGCAGCTCAGTTGAACGCCTTGTATGCATTTAAACTATGAAGCCGTTCACTGTTGGATGGCAAAATGGAAGGACATTATTTGAGAGGTCTGGCCACAATTCCTCACAGGAAAAAGAAACTTGCCGAACACCAGGTGCCCAGGATCAGCTGACAGATGCCAGCCCGTCATCTGGAGACTCACTAATTCCCCACAGGTTTCCTGATTATGTTCAGAACCAAAAGAATCCCCAACATGACTAGGCATGGCAGATCCTCTTTATATTTCTTCAGGAGAAGTCAGTGCTTGCCAGACACTAGGCACTACCAATCTGGAGCAGGCCATATTCTTTCTGATATCATATTGGGTCCTTTCTGAGTCTAAAGATGTCAAGGAAGTAGCTTTACTACCAGGGAAGTCCACATTTAGGAAAGGAGAGGGGTGGACAGCAGCAGATGTAAGAATGGAACACTCTGGTATCATAAAGGGGTGGGTAGTAAAGTCCATCTGTGTCCATGAGTATGCACATATGTGGGTGTGCATGTGTACATGAATGTGATGCATGTCTGTGGGTCTACATGTATGAGTGCACATACATGTAAGTGTATGCATATATGTATGCAAGTGTGTGTGTTTGGGACATAAATGAGGGAAGGCTTCATAGAGTCCTTCAGGATGGTCCAGTCTCCTGACACTGAGAACATGACATCATACACAAAAAGTTCATCCTTGAGAACCACAGAGTCAAGCAATTAAAAATAAATTACAAAATAATCTCATAATGGTTTAAGTGAGTTCATGATTTTGTACTGGGGTATATTCCTAGTTCTGAGGGGCTGAAGACTGGACACACCTACATAGATGTTAAAAAGCAACAGCCACTCAACTGAAGGTTGGAGGGATCACCCAGATAGAGGGGCCTTTGTGTGACACGGGGATAATGCGGGAGCCCACGAACAATCCCATTTTAGTTTGGGATGAGAGAAAGGTCAGCAGAATGACACTGGGAAGAGATGTGCAAGCCAGCTAGGTGCTGTTTGGCTGTATTTATATCTGTATTTTCTCTTAAGACAGTATGTGAGCCCTAGATGGCTGAGCTACCTCGGGTCTGTCTTAAAGTTTGCATGCCCTGAAGCTGTCCAGCTGACACCCTGCCTCGAAGGGGTTGCGATCCAGCTGCTGCACACTGCCAAGAAAACTGGGGGATGAAAGAGCAGGCTCCTTTTTGATGTTTGATCTTCTGCAAACACTCGACTCTTTCTCCATCTCCTTCCCAGTGTGTGTGGGGGGGGGGGGGGGGGGGGGGATTTTCAACCCATGGTGAAGCCAGAAGTCATTACCAGGTTGCTGTCAGTGAGCTGGCTGGAGAGCAGACGTCATCCCAGGCCCCCAGGGCTGGATTCTAATCTCTGACGCACCGGACATCACCTGTCACTATGTCCACGCTGCTCTTACAGAGGACACAGGACATCACTGGTGTGACCATGAAAGAGAGGGGCTTTGAACACTGTAGGAATCCATCTGAGGTGCCAGGAGATAACTGTGAAAATCGGCCTGCTCTGGGTGACAGCAGTGGTAGCTACACTTGAGTGTGTTACAGCGAAGAGAGCTAAGAGAGGCAGCAAGCAGAGCTGACAGCAACTGGGTTCTGCCTGTGAGACAGGGACCTACATGGGATCTGAAGGGCTCATTGGGCCTCATTTACTATGGTAATGGGTTTTCAGGATCCAATCTACACAAGAACCAAGGGCATCTTGTGGTGTGATATTTTGTTAGTGTTCTGACAAATAAAGTTTGCCTGGAGATCAGAGAAGCAGAGCAACCAGCCGCTACAGACTTCTTACCTCTACAAAATCTCAGACCAAATGGTAATCCTGTCTCTGCAAATCCTCAGACTGAATGGGACCAGATTCTGTCTCTATGTGCCTTCTATTCCTGTCTCAACCTCCCTAGTGCTGGGATCAAAGGCATGAGATCCCAAGTGCTGAGATTAAAGGTGTACACTACCACTGCTGGGCTCTGTTTCTCTTTTAGACTAGTTCAATCTTGTGTAGCCCAGGGTGGCCTTGAACTCCTGATTTTCCTGCTTCCTCCTCCCTGGTGCTGGGATTAAAGGTATGTGCCACCACTGCCTGGCCTCTATGGTTAGCTAGGGGCTGGCCCTGCCTTCTGATTTCCAGGCAAGCTTTATTTGTCAGAACACAAACAAAATATCATACAACACTTCCCCCTTTTTGTCTAAACAAAAAGTGGAAGTTTTAATTCTGATCTTTCAGCTTTCACTCCCGTGGGGAAAAAGAAATCTCCAGGCAAGCTTTATTCATCAGAACAAAAACAAAATATCATACAACATCATCCTATATTTAGGAAAGACCAAATATCAAACACAAACTAACATTTTTGTTGCAATGAGCATTAGTGACAAAATGTGTGGGAAACCCTCCACTGCCCTGCAATTTGAAACCTGTTTTCACAGATTTGACAGTATTGTCAACTTGACAGAATCTGGAATCACCTAGAAGACAAGCTTCCAAGTCAGTCAATGGGGGATTATTTAGATTAGGTTAGCCTCTGGGCATGCCTGTGAGGGATCATCTTGATTAGGTTAATTGAGGGCTCAAGACTTACCCTGAAAAATGGCAGCACCAATCCCTGCCTGGGATGCTGGACTATATAAAACGGAGGAAGCTAGCTGAGCACAATCATTCTTCAGCACAATGTGACCCTGGACTCTCCAACTGTGAGCCAAAATAACGCCCGCTGCCTCAAGTGTCCTTCTTGTAAGATACTTTGTCACGATGACTGGAAAGTTAACTAACACATGAGACATTAGGCAGCATCTCTCAGAGGTGATGTGTACACATTGTGCTCATTCCAAGAACACCTCACCCTAGTGAAATGAGTTGTCAGGGCAGGGTCTCAGATTTGTTTGCAGCCTGGTACATTAGTTGTCTTGTTGTTGTGTTGAAATATTCAACAAAAGCAATGCCAGGAAAGCTCACTGTTTGGGGATGCCATTCATTGTGGTGGGAAAGCCTGAACAGAGTGGCCACATGAGGCAGCTGATCGATCTCACTGCATACACAGCCAGGAAACAGACGGATGGATGCGGCTGCTCAGCTGACTTTCTCCCACTTCCTTTTTTAATTCGGTCGGGGACCCAGCTCCTGAGATACCCGTATCCAGGGTGGGTGTTCTGTTCTACTAATAGTTAAAAAAAAACTTCTGAGAGAACTGTCTTCCAAATGATTTGAAATCCATGGCATTGACAGTGAATACTAGTGATCATACCTGGTCAATTACTTTTAACTGGACAGATGGGTATGACATCTATGTCTAACAGCATACCATAGACTTTGCAGTCTCGCCCCACACGGGAATCTGGGTCTTCAATCATGGTGGCCAGGTCCCTCCTCTAGAAGGCTATCTTGGGAGTTCTCTGTGTGAAGTAGTACCCTTGTGGCTTTTGCCTCTACCTGTCTCTTTGGGCAGTGGAACAGGGGAGGCAAAACAGACCTTGCATGCCCTGGGTTTTAGGGATGCTCATGATTTTTTGTGAATATGGCCATAAAAAGAACACTGAGGTAAGCCACAGCAGGTGGCCCTTGTCACTCATTCAGCTGTCCATGCACACCCCTCTACACACAGTGGAGAGGGATCCTGGCTCGGGCTTCAAAGGTAAGCTCTAGAGCAGGCTTCAAAGTGAATCTAAGGAAAAGGAACATGGAGACTGGACTAAAGGGATCTTTTAAAGGCAGAGATAAGAGAAATTACACATATGAATGCCCAGAAAACCTGCGAAACCTAAGTCACTCGGAAATCACACTGCCTCTCTATCAACAGTCTTAGCCTTGGGTACAAAGCAATAAAGCATGGCCCAGCTCCCAGGGACCTCCCATTGCCACCTAGACCCTGAGGCACTTTTTCCCTGTCACCCTGCTCCTCCCAGCCATAACTGGTAGCTAGGAACATATGGGGCAGAGGGACAGAGAAGACCAGGAGACCCTCTGCTTTTCCAGCCCTAGGAGCTTTCCTGAGAGAGAATACAGTGTTGTATGAATCCTGATTGGTCCTAATAAAAACCTGAAGCCAGATATTGGGGTTAAAGCTAGCTAAAAGATTCAGAGGGAACAAGCCACAGCCACTTTTCACCTTGCCAACTCCTCAGCCGAAAAGAGAAGATCCTGTCTCCACGAATCCTCAGACTGAATGCCTCTGAGTCCTCAGCTGAAAGGCTCTCCAGTTCCTGGCTCCTCACGCCTTATCTGCCTTTCTCTGCCCAGCCATTTCACTTCCTATCTCAACCTTCCTAGTGCTGGGATTAACGGCGTGTGTGCTTCCCAAACGCTGGGGTTAAAGGTGTGTGTCACCACTGCCTGACCTCTCTGTTTTAACTCTGTGGCTGGTCTGTCCTCTGGTCTTCAGGCAAGCTTTGTTTCTTAGATTACAAATATCACCACAGTACAGTAGTCTGATGTCACCAGAGCATGGATATGACTTTTCGAATGCCAAAACCACATCAACAAGGGGAAAGGATGCAACAGGTCGCTGTAGGCCTCCTCCTGTTCGGGAACACACGGCTTCTAGCACTTTCCTTCCACCCCGTTTGTTGTGTCTGGGCTGCAGTACTCATATCCTGAGGCACCAGTGTGCACTCACTGAGGAGTAAGACCAGCTGGAGCACCGCATTCAGCCATGTAGCTCCTCCTAGAGATCCTGTGTGTACTTGGGAGCTGGCTCCAGTCCACAGGCTGGGGGCCAGAACAAACTGTGGGTGTTGTTGGCTATGGTCCTTGAACAATCCCTACAGCCAGCTGAACATTCACACAGAGAAAAAGGCTCAGTAGGACCCGCGTGTGCTACTCCTCAGAGAGTGGCAGGTGTTCAGGGGAGACACACCGAATCAGTGCCCTTCCCAGTAGGGCACCCGGTCAAGGTGACTTCAAGAAAAACCAGCAGCAGAAGGAAGAGGTATACTGTTTATCAGAAGTCTTGGATTTCATCAGAGGGAGTGTGTTAGTTACTCCTGTTTCTGTGCTTGTGATAAAACACCATGATCAAGGCAACGGAAACAGAAAAGGTTCGGCGCTTACAGTTCCAGGGGGATAAGAAGAGTCCATCATGGCAGCAGGCAGGTATGGTGTCCAGAGCAGAATGCTGAGAACTCACATCTTGAGCCACAAGCACAAAGCAGAGAGAACGAGCTGGAGTCTTTAAATCCCCAAAGCCCACCTCCAGTGACAAACTTCCTCCAATGAGGCCCCACCTCCTGAACTTCTCCAAAGAGCACCATCAACCAACTGGGGACCAAGTATTCAAAGAAATGAGCCCATGTTTTCATTCAAACCAGTGTCTCTTCCTAGGAGAGTTCACACAGAGTTCATATGCACTACCCTCTCATTCCCAAACTCCCTCCATCACTCTTGAAAAGACACCAAGGACAGCAGATGCTGGCCAATAAGGGTCCCATTGAATAGGTTTGTGAACGGCTAACATCCTTTATCAGGATCTGCATGGGAAGAATGAGAGATGCAGAACCAGACAGGTTGGTAGAAACATTTTTCTAGTTTAGTACTTGGCCTCCGTAATCTGAAGTTATAATTGCCTCCACTATCCGCCTGCAAAGTTCACAGCCAGACCCCACACCCAGCCATGATCATGGCCCCTTGGGTTCCCTTTACTCTCGAAGCCAATCTTCCTCTCCTTCCCTTACTGTTCGGATGTTCCACTCCTCTTGACAACTGAGGGGCCAATCCCCCCTTTAACACAGAGTGGGATGTACCCTCATGTCACACACACACACACACACACACACATACACACACACACACACACACACACACCATAGTGCAGGCCGGCTTGCTTCTTCAGTGAGAATTTGTACCACCAGTACCCACCACGCTGTGCTCCCAGAAGACACTGAGTAGCCTGTGGTGAGGTGGATGACCTGGTAAAGGCAGGGCTTTGGGGAACCCATCTGCTGGTTTGACCCCAGCATCTCTACTTCTGAGACAGGTGACATTACAGCAGGCAGCCCTCCTCACAGCTGTGAACAACCAGCCAGGTCACCCATCTCACTAAGCACCTGGGTCAATGTGCCCAGGGCAGTCTTCTCACCACAGCCAGCTGTGGAGCCCTGGTCCACCTTCCAGATCCATGCAGCTCTCCCCACAGCTATCCAGGTGGTGCCCAATGTTGGGGATGGGTCTCAAAGATGCTTATGAACAACCCTTTCTAAGACAAGACCTTTTTGAGACAAGACCATTTAAACCAGAGATCCCGATTCTGATTCTGTCGTGTTCTTCTGTATCTTAGTTTCATTTCCAGGTGCTGTGACAAAATTCCCTGACAAAGTTATCAAGTTGTCTTAGGGGACAAAGGGTTTCTTTTATCTTACAGAGCCAGGCTTGTATCATCGAGGGAAAGTCAAGGGGCCAGGGACTCTAGCAAATTGGTACTATCACATCTGTAATCAGGAACAAAGAATAACAACTGTGTGCATGCCAGTCTCAGCATTCTACATTCACACAGTCCAGGGCCACAAACCCAGGGAACAGTACCGCCCATATTCAGGGTGTGTCTTCCTATCTCAATCAATCCAATTAAGAAAATCTCTCAGCCAGGCTTAGTGGCACATGTGCCTTTAATCCCAGCACTCTGAGGCAGAGTCAGGAAGATCACTGTAAATGTGAGGCCAACCTGGCTGACACAGGGATTTCCAGGCTAGTCAAGGAAAAGATGTAAAGAAGGAAGGAGGAAGGAAGGAGGGAGGGAGGGAGCAAGGGAGGGAAGGAACAAAGGAAGGAGGGAGGAAGGAGGAAAGGGAGGGAAGGAAGAATGGGAGGGAGTGAGGGAGGAAAGGAGAGAGACAGAGACAGAGACAGAGACAGTTCTTGCAAAGGTGCCCTCAGGCCAATTCCTCCTCAATGAGACTGCCTTCCCAGATGATACTCGATTATATCAGCTGACAGTTGAAACTGATCACCATATCCTGCAGTTTAGCTTGGTCCTGAGAGCAGAGTGTGTCTTCAAAAACACATCTTGAGCAAAAAGGGCACATTTTATAGACTGTTAAAATAATCTGCATGCCAGAACTATGGGGCATCAAATATCGGTGACAGTAAGTAGACATTAGTAGGAAAATGAGAGAGAGAGGGAGAGAGAGAGAGAGAGAGAGAGAGACTTAACCCCAGATTTTAACTGTGATTCCCCACTGTTGGTCCCTAGGGAAGAGGGAGGAGAAGAGATTGCCTGAATCCATGTGAGCTTGCTGGCTCTCAGCTCCCTTTCTCCATTTTATACAGTTCAGGATTCCCTGCTCAGGGAGTGGTCCTGCCCACAATTAAGAGGGATCTTCTTGCATCGATTAATTTAATCAGTCTCAGAAGCTGATCTGAATCTAGATGTCCTTCATAGGTATGCTCAGAGAGCCAAGTTCACAACTAATGCTATCACAACTTCACCCAGGTCTATAAAAGAGGAAAACAATGCGTTCTGAAAGGCAAAATCAAGTCACCAGGAAAAATGTCCTCAACTGGGCAACAGGAGCCTTCCAGTGATGTCTCTGCGGTAGGCACGAAGGGCCTGCAGGACACCTCCTTTCTGTGCTCACTAAGCAACCTCCACTTCTTGTTTTGGCTTCCTAGATGTCTTAGCATTGGGCAGTGTCCCAGACAGCAGAGGGAGTGCCCCGGTCCCCAGAAATGGAACTAGACTAGGACTAAATACTGTTAGTCACAATTCATGTTCTGATGAATTCATGACTTCCTAAAGTCCAGATCCTAATTATGTAAAGCTAAGCATAGGGGCTGAACCAGAGCAAAGACCAAAGAACCAAATGAGCCCAAATCAAAGACAAGGACCTTTCTCTTTCCCCTGTCACTCCCAATTTGTTGATGCTCCTTAGCCATGTCATTAATATTTTTCTTCCATTAAAACTTCAAATACTGAGACATGGCTCAGTCAGAGTGCTTACTTAGCACACAGAAAGCCCAGGTTCCACCCCCAGCCCTGCATAAAACAGTGTGATGGTGCACACCTATAATCCCAGCACTCAGAAGGTGGAGGCAGGATGTTGTGGAATATTACTTTTACTATGTAAAGATGTGTTACATTTGTTTATGCTGCATTTGTTTAATTATGTAATGATGTGTTGCTTTGCCTGCCTAAGGCACCTGATTGATCTAATAAAAAGCTGAATGGCCAATAGCTAGGCAGAGGAGGGATAGGTGGGGCTGGTGGGCAGAGAGAGTAAGTAGAAGGAGGAGTTTAGGCTTGGGAGCAAATGAGAGAAAAGAACGAGGGAGAAAAAGAGTAAGACGCCCAGGGCCAGCCAGTCAGGCAGCTTCCAGACAGACTGACATGGAAGAAGCAGGAAAGTAGGACATACAGAATGGAAGAAAGGTAAAAAGCCTCAAGGCAAAATGTAGATGAAGAGAAACAGGTTAAATTAAATTATAAGAACTAGTGGGACAAGCATAAGATAAGGCCGAGCATTCACAATTAATTCTAAGTCTCCGTGTCATGATTTTGGGGGTGGGTGGGTTCTGAGAAGGCCTGCCACAGCAGGAGGATCAAAAGTTCAAGGTCACAACAATAACAACAACAAGACCTTCAAAGATGGGTTTTTCTGGGCGCCTCTAGGAAGCCAAGGGAAGGGAACGCATCCGTCTCTGCTTAGCATTATGTGGACGGGCATCTGAAAGACCCCCTCAGTCTCCACATGCCTAAAGCACAGCTGTTACTGTCTCCACTCACTCCCACACCAGCATCTTCCCCAAGCTTCCTCATTGTAACAACAGAGTCCAGGACAGAAGCCCAAAGCAGAGCCTACCCAGGAAGGACCCTTCTCTCTCTCTCTCTCTCTCCTCTGTCCTTTCTGTGGAGTCACCTGACACCAGGCTCTTCCAGTGTGATCATCACACTCTGAGTTGCCATGGGTTACCTTCTTGGGTATCTGTGCATCTTACTCTCCTGATGTTTATTCCACAGCACACCCACTGCAGTATGGCATGCACTGGCTTCTCATTTGCATATTTCCCCAACTCCCATGTCCTCTGAGGACCACAGGGTCTTGCTCCTTTCCACACCCATGGCCCTGTGGTCTCTACTCCATGTTTTCTCACCTTGTGAGGCTTGGCCCTGTAGTGGGTAGCCATCCCAGCATTGGCCTGGAAGTTCCAACCCCCATTGAGGCTTCGGTAATGGTCACACCCACAAGGCAGGGTGGAGGAGGAAGCAGAAGACCAAGGATCGGGAAGAGGTCTGGGGCTTGGTTCCGGGACCCTGGACGCTGGAGGTAGACTGAGCAGAGTTCTCCAGAGAACAACGCCGGACTGCGCTATACCTTTGTCAGACCCTGCAACCTACCCCTTCATTTGTAAGTTACCCCACAAAATAAACCTCCCTTTTAACTACGTGGAGTGGCCTTAATAATTTCACCAATATGGCCCCCTTACCTCCTCTGAACTGGCTAAGACAGATTGGCCTTTGGTCTCCACAATGTGGCCAGGATGCTCCTTTACATCTGCCCAGGGCTGTGCTCAGGCTCCACTCACTCAGCCAGAGATCTGGGACCATCCCTGCCTGCAGCTCTCCTGCATTGGCCCCTGGACCTCTTATGAACTTGTCTTTCTTCAGGACACTGCTCAGTCTCTGAAATACAGCACCTGTTCTCTCCCTTGGTGTCACATGCTCCAGGTGGAGGGCAATGCTGGAGGCAAGGATTGTCTCTTTCCCCGTTAGGAACACTCCATATAGGGTAGGTGCTAAAACAGTATTTACAAGAGAAGGAGCCAATGGGGCACACTCAGCTAAACAGAGACCTCGGTGGCCATGTGCAAAAGACATGGTTTTCATAGTCACATGCAAAAAGAGAGCTAATGGCACAGTGGTTCCTAATCACACACATACCTTTGGAGTTGGTGCTATATAGTGGTTAATATTTCCTCTAAATTGAAGCATTCCCTCCTGACAAAGGAAGCTTGGACATTTAAGACTCACATGCTATACTTCCTCAAAGCAGTAAGCAGTTGGAGAGAGAAGACCCTCTGGCTGAGCCGCCTGCCAGTTGGGCAGGGAGCTCAAGGGAAGCTAATTTTTTGAGTCATAGGCCTGTGCTGAAGTGGGCTTTTCATGGATGTAGCTGTCCTGGAGTCACTCATGCTTCTGTTAAATAACTTCAATAATGTATTTATTGGTTCACCCAGCTAGATTTGGGTGGGATCATGTCTTTGTTCAATCATGGAGTGGGTATGCTTAAGTTTACATCCCTCAGATACAAAAGCCACACAAAAGAGGGTCCCTGTTCTCTACCCTAGAACAAAAAGTGATATCTGTCCTGCATTTGGGGAACTTATTTTTAAGGTTCTGATACTCTATAGTTTTATGAAGAGATTAAATTAAGAGCATTTTGCCAATGCTTGGTTTAGCAATAAAGCCATCAGATGTAAATTGTGGACATCATCTTCACATTACTTCTTTTTGTTGGTGAGTGGGAATGACCCCCACCATCAGGCTTAATTACTAATTCGATGGTTGCATTTGTCAAGAAGGTGCCTGTTCCAACTTCAGAACATAAGAAAGCCATTCAAAGTGCTTCAGAAATCCGGGTGAGACCACTCCTCTGTTTCCCTTTCTAACATCACACTGAAGCAATGCCCCTCTGAGCTGTGGGAAACTCTCCTGGACACTTTGCTCATGAGGTTCCAGCTCATCATGACAGAGAACACAGGGAAGGGACAGCAGTGTGGTCCCAAGGAGGTTGGTGTCATCACGGGTTCGTTCATACCTGTTGCATTGCAGGAGTCCACAGCACCTTCTGCGGAGTCATTGCTCATCTGCCCCTGAGCGTCTGTGCGGTTTCGCAGGGCCAGTAGAGCAGGGCCTTTGCTCCCACCTTTAAACGTGAACGGGAGGCAGCCTGCTGGAAAGAACAAGGTGAGGCTTTAATGTCAAGTATGGCTTAAACACATCCTGCCTCGAGTAGATCTCCCTGGGATCTCCTGTCTTACAGGGTGTGGATAGTAGTGTGATGAGAACCTTCCACTTGGAGTCCCTTTGACACAATTACATGTGTGGGATTCAAGGTGAATCTGAACACATATCTATAGAATGTGAGTGCACACACTAACCCTCACCCAGCCTGACACCACTGGCTCATATCTTTGAAGATCAGAAAGACCCATGGGGGGAAATATCCAGCTTGATCGCTTCAGATGGTCTCTGAAGGGTACTTCACTGGGGAAATTTTCCTGGGAAGCTGTAATTCAGTTGCTCCATCCTGAGTATCCTCTGGGATGCAGCACACAGGGGGATGGGGAGGGCTGTGTCTCTCAGTCAGTTGGGTTAACAAGATGAAGGGGAGAGACGTGGAAGGTGGGAGTTAGTGCCATGCTGTGCTGAGCTGACCTGTGAAAGACAGCCCAGGCATGGGCCATGCCCTCATCAGACCAGCAGATCTCCAATACACGATGGTGATTTGGTGATACTGGGTGTCATGTGTCTGTAATTAACCATGAGATGCTTCAGCACTGCAGTGAGACACACAGTTCAAGGTCATGGGTCTTTAGCAGCCTAGTCTGCCCAGCCCACACTGAACTTTAGAAATGTTTAACGTTTGAAAGAAACATCAAAACCTTGTCCTCTACCTGTGTCCACCATGTCTAACGCAGACAGTACAGAGGAGCCCCTAGGGTTTGCCATGGGAGTCCACTCCCATCTGAGAACCATGGTGTAGCAGGCTAACAGATCTGTCTCTGTCTTTGGAAAAGGCACAGATGGAAGGCAACAGCAAAGGGATGTGTGACAGAAATGGCTGATGGCAGGCAGCAGAGATGGCTAGAGAAAACTCAACAGCTTGAAGAAAATTGGATCTAATCCCCCATTGGGTAGAAGGACTGGCCCTAGGTGGAGTGCTAGGGGATGACAAATTGGGGGTTATGGACCTCTAGAACCTCTTTATGGAACAAAAGGAGAAAACTGAAAAGCCACATGGCTATTAGTTAGATGTACTCTCTTTGTCCTGTCTAAAGAGTGAATTGTATTGGCACGGGGAAATCACCGATGGATAATATCTGTGAATGAAGCATGTTCCATAATATCAAAAGATGTGGTAAGAGTTTTTGAAATAGAGTTGGCGTGTCAACTGCCCATCCTAGAGACAGTGCTTGGGTAAACTTGAATATACAATGTACCCATGACAGTCATTGGCATGATGTCTTGAGTGGAATTTGCAGTATCTACACAGACCAGCACTGGAGTACAGTAGCTTCCTCTCTAATCCAGCACTGATGATGCCACATCATTAGACCAATCACAATACACACATGCCTCAACCTTGAAGCTAGTCTTTGGGTCAGAGAGCTTTGGTTTCCTGTTTCATGCCACCCCGATCTGCCTAGAATCTACAGAATGGGGTGCCTGAATTTCCCATCTTCCCTCTGTGGGGAAGACCCATCTTCCCTCTGTGGGGAAGAGCACAAACCACGTGTTCACCATTCTTGTACCTCCAGCCTGTGTGTCTGGTCTGTGTACTTCTTTCAAAGTCCTGAGCATCTTACAGATGTCTGGATCTAAAAGACCAAAGCCAAGCTTTTGTTCTAAAACAAGAGGAGTGGGTAAAGGTTAAAAATCAGCCATGAAAAAATTGGATAAAAGTGAACCAAAGCTGGTAACTGCTTGAGTCATGTGCCATGATTCAAGGTGCTCAGGGGAGCCAGGAGGTCACACTGAGGACCCAATACTGCCACCAGGTACAGGGAGGAGTCTCCTCAGGATAAGAAACAGAAGCTCCATTTCAAAAGGAATATCCATTAATTTATTCATTAATGGGACAGGAGTTTCCCTGAAACCAACCAGATTCAGTCCCCAAGGCTGGAGGGGGGAATGGCTATTCAGTATATACATGGCAGCTTCTTGTGGCTCAGTCACAAACCAGGGACACCAAAAAAAGAAATTGTGTGTGAACACAGAGGCTGGGGTTCTGGAGCTCAAGCATTTAAGGCTTGAACCCATTCTCCTGATCACAGCCTGGTGAGTGGAATGGATAAGGGGTGGACTTTTCTCCTTGGTTTACATGAGCTCTGGGATGGACAGCAGGATAGGGTGCCCTTGGCAAGAGCCCAGGCCCATGTGACTGGTATTTGGGGTAGTGTAGTGGGTCTGATGCAGACGACACCATGGCACTCTGCTGGACTGTGACTATAGGTAAACAGCCCAGAAGGGACAAGTGGAACAAGGCACCCTTTGGGGGTCAAGTGTGATGGGAGATGGTGACACTCTAGAGGGCCCTTTGTGCCCGCAGAGCCATGCCCTACTTACGCATGATAACTTACAGGGCTTACAGATTGATGGGTATAGACATAGCTGCAACACGCCATCATGTTTTTGTACAGATGAAAATCAGTATTTTAAAATCTTTAATAGTAAAATGAAAAGCACTCATCCATTTACTACCCACTTCCCAGGAGCTCAGAATCCAGCCAAGGGGAGCTGTGTGATGCCGAATAAATATCAGCTCCATTTGAGCCAATGCCGGGTTTAGACATTTCTCCCCTAAAAGGACTATGCAGCAGGTTCCAGGATTTCAAGATCTGTGAAAAGATGGTAATCCTCCAGAAGAGAAGAAACCTGTAGACAAATAACTCTAAGCTAATGAAGGGAAGGAGTGAGGAGAGATGAAGAGAGGCATGCACTTGGATGCATATGTATACACACAGAGGAGCACACACACTTATCCACATGTATCCACACACATACACACATACATAAAATTTGTGCATACTCTGAGTCCCTCTCAGTGTGTAAGGGGTCACTCACTCTACAGTGGCAGGTACTTTCTTCCTGGGCACTGCTGTAAAGAGTGTGGCCCGGCCCTAACCTTCTGACAGTCTCCTCCAGGTAGAGGTACACCAGAGAGTGCTTCAGGTCACTCCCTTCCCTAATTCTGTCTGCCCAATCATCATGTCTCTTTCTTGCCTCCACAAGAACTTGATGGGAGTTCAAGTTCACCGTTCAAGACTCTGGAAGCCTCTGAGTCCCCCTCCTGACAATAATCAAGAACAGATGTGTTCTAAAAGAAGGACCTCCAGCAGGCTCAGAGCCTCAGAGCGAGCTCTAGTATGGACCTATGAAGCCTAGTTCAGTGTCCGGGTTCGAGTCCAGGTTCTAGCCAAGGCTGCAGAGAAGGAACCCAGCAAAGGCTAAAGTCCTCTGAACTGAACTGTTCACTAAGAATGGGCGTCCTTCCTGACACCGAGGAGTGAAACATATACCGTAGAATAAAATTCTTGGGAGATGAGCTGGTTTGAAGACAGACTCATGGCGTTCAGCCCACAGAAGCATGGATTGGAAGACTTGTCCTTGGCACTTGCGCAAAGGAGATGGGAGCAGATGCCTTCAAGATGAAAGGGAAGGGGTTTCAGTGTTGTTTGAGATGTCTGCATGGAATTAAATAGCTCTGGTCCAAAATATTTAAACCACTATTCTCTTTTTATTTTTCATTTGTCTTTGGAGTGATTGAGTCATTCTCTTTCATACTCTTTTCAAGACTCATTGCTGTTGTAGTCAGTCAGCATTTTCCTGTTCAAGGGAGAGTAATATTCCATTTTCTGTATAGACCGTGATGTGTTTGTTGATTCAGCCATGTGGAGGAGGGAGACACTATGGTGCTTCTATCTTTGGCTGTTGTGAAAGATTTATTTATTTTTATTTTATGTGTGTAAGTGTTTTGCTTGAATATATGTATATTTCATATATGTGCAGTGGCTCTGGAGGCCAGAACAGGGTGTTGGATCCCCTGAAACTGGAGTTACAGATGACTCTGAGCTACTATATGAGTGCTGGGAACTGAACCTCAGTCCTGAAAAAGTACCAAGTGCTCTTAATTGATGTCATCTCTCCAACCTGTCACAAAACTCAATAAAGTGGAAACAACCAAAAAAGACACCTGTGAAGGGCTTGGAGATATGGCTCAGTGGTTAAGAGCACTGGCTGCTTTTCCAGAGGTTCTGAGTTCAATTCCCAGCAACCCCATGGTGGCTCACAACCATCTATAATAGGACCTGATGCCCTCTTCTGGCATGCGCATATGCAGAGCACTCACACATAAAATGTCCATAAATAAAAATTTTAAATGACATCTATGTGTGCTTTATCACACGTTATCTTCAACAAGCACAAGGAAGCATCAGACAAAACATCAAAGGTAAAATAACCGAAAGGTCGGTTGGTTTTATAAATCTTTTATGTATTTTAGACACAAAAACTTCATCTGAACTGTTTTGTTTGAATAATAAACTTTCCAACCCATTTAAAAAAAAAAAAAACCAGTAAAAACATGACACAAAGCATCCCCGGCTTTGGCGGGGAGGTCTGTGTGTCTGGTCTCTGTTCTCCTGATACCCAGCTACACAGCTACTTACTTCAAGTGGCCCTGGGGGCCTTGGAGGACAGAGGAGGAGGGGGAGAGCAAAGCTGCGGAACCTAGAGTGACATCCAAACTCTAAAGTTTGCTTTGACGACCCCAGTGAGTGGCACATCTCCTGGGGGTGAACACGCAAGGAGAGCCCTCCTCCCTGAGTGCATGCAGAACCCCCCCTTTACTGCAGGACACCAGCTCTAAAGCAGCGACTGTCTGTCTGCGCCTCTTGAAGTCTCACAAGCTCATGCCCAGGGCTGGCTTGCACAGAGGGGAAGCAGTAACTGCAGGGATTCCCACTGTGTCTGTCGCCTCCAGGAGCTCTGAATTCCGAAACTCACATGGCTCAAAATAGAGCCCAGTTGTGGTTGCTTCCATTCTTACAGTCTGTGCTCTAGGAACGGCAGAGCAGCAACGAATAGCACCAGCCTTTCCCAGTGGAGGAGGCAGGCAGCGCAGGAATGTGGAATACTGCAGACATGCATTCTGCATGTGTTGTGGCCAGCCGGTTACCTGACTATTTTAATTTTAAGCTCATTTTGAAGACACGGGAGCAAGCAAGGAATAAAGTAAAGGTTCAATTAGTTCTTTATTTCCCCTTGCGTGTAAGTCTGTGGACTTTATCCAGATAGTAAAACCTGCTTCCATGAGATACTGAAAGAAAGAAAACAGAGAAAGTATTTCACAGAGCAGAGTATGGAAAAAGCCACCCGAACGACTCTAGGATGGTCGGCACACATTTGTGGACTTAACGTGTGCAGTGCATTACCCATCAAGTTAGGATACCAGGGCTTCATGTGAGTAGGCTACAGTGTATCAGTTGTTTTTACTGTGCTCCTAGATGGGTTCTGCCATTGGCTCATTTCAGCCTCTCCCCCAAACACCTATTACACATGATTGGAGTGTTTGTCTAAACTTGGAGAGTCATGGCTGGAGCTCCAAAACATCACAAATCATTTAATCTAACATCAGATGATGAAACCTTTGATCCATACTAGGAAATGTGAGAGAGTACAGTGAGCAGACTGGCTGAGCTCTACAGAGGCAAGGCAAAAATCAAACGGTCATCACTGTCATCATTAGGACAGGCCAAGGGGTCCAAAGCAAATCTCAGGAGAGGGCTGGCTAAAAGTCAGGCTTTCAATTCTGTTTTACTAACTGTAGACTTGAAGTGAGGCAGGACAGAGTGAAGAGCAGGGTCTGAGGGGCTTTATCCATAGGCTGTAAGTTAGTATATAAAAAGCCCATTGACAGGGAAAAGGCTGGTTACCACTCCAAAGGTGTCTGTAACAGACAGAGCACAGCACAAAAAAAGCCCATGATACCTGGATATTGAAGTCTGCAGCTGTGGTGGACATTTCCACGGAGCTGTTTTCTAACCTTCCTCCAAGCTCAGTCCTAATTCCTCTTTTGGAAGTTTGGAAATTTTCAAATTGATTAATAAGATAGCATGGGGAGCTTGTTGACATGTATTGTGTGTGTGTGTGTGTGTGTGTGTGTGTGTGTGTGTGTGTGTGTGTGTGTGTGTGTGTGTGAAAGAGAGAGAGAGTTCAAAGGACAACTTTCCAGAACCAGTTCTCCTTCCACCTTGCTTTTGAGGCAGGGTCTCTCTTGTATCCATCACTGTGTGGCACACTCCAGGTTAGCTGCCCAAGCATTTCAGGCACGCTGCCTACAGGAGTGCAGCAATTACAGATGCTCACCACCAACCACAGCCAGCTTTTTGATGTGGGTACCTGGGACAGAACTTGGGTTGTTAAGTGTTTTAACTGCCGAGTCCTGCCCCCGCCATGGCCCTTCTTCATAAACTCTCTCTGCTCCTGCCTCTATCCACATGGCTATGTACTGTTTTTTATTCCAGGACACAAGAACCTAGAAATCACAGTGGTCGTTCACCATACTCTGACCAGAAGCCATATCAGAAAAATTCGCTTTCGATGCTCCTGTAGTCGCGGGCTTCTGAATCTGCAAATGTAGCATGTGTTTCTTTTACCATGCCTACCAAGTTGTGTATAGAAGAGTAACCAATGGAAGCCTGTTTAAGTTTCTCCACGGTCTGAGAAATGGCAGCAGGTTGTGAAGTTTATGTGCACTGCCAGTCATTAGGAAGAAGAAAAACTAAGCTGAAAGTCCCAGTGCAGAGTCAAGCATTAAACCCTGGCAAGCCTAGAGATGCCAAGGTCAGCTTTCAGCACCATCTTTCCCAAGAGACAGAGGCAGGTGCCTCTGCAGAGGCCGGCAAGATGAAGACAGGAGGGAGAAGCCATTTCCCACAGTGCACACTCTTGGGACTCACAAGTCTCCAGTATACAGTGGAGAGGAGTCAGAAGGTAGAAGTTCCTACTGCTCCTTGACTCTCAATCTTCCTAAAGCTTTATTCCGTATGCACATATCAGAAAGGTCACCATTTCTATCCACCGTCACCCTCCACAATGCTGCCCCCATCTCTAATCTCCACCACACTCTGTTGATTCTCTACTATGGGCCACCATGTTGTTTTTAACTTGCCGTCTCTGGCTTCACGCTATGCAAAAGCACCTGGTGGAGGTACTGGCCTTAGGGTTCTGGCTTCAAGGCCTTCATAACCCACCAGAATAGAGTCCAGTTGCTCAGTCCCTCAGAGGCTTTCATGCAGTGCTCAGAGAGTGTGGTCTGGGAGGCTTGCATGCAATGCTCAGAGAGTGTGATCTGGGAGATTAAGCTTCTACTGCTTAGCTGAGCATCAACAGCTATGAAGTCTGGGGCACTATTGTGTGAAGAAAAGGCACGGCTCTGTGTCAGGGCTGCATAGGGTGGAGTTGCAAGGTCTGGGAAGAGCAAACCCATCAGGACCTCCACAGCACTCCTTTCCTGCAAGTCCCCACTCTTCGGGGAAGGCAGGAGGCCGAGTAGAGGGATTCCAGTTCTCCACTCTCTGCAGCCAGAGAATAAATAAACCAAGAAATATTTTGCCAGGCGGTGGTGGTGGCATATGCCTTTAATCCCAGCACTTGGGAGGCAGAGGCAGGCAGATCTATGTGAGTTCAAGGCCAGCCTGGTCTACAAAGTGAGTTCCAGGAAAGGCACAAAGCTACACAGAGAAACCCTGTCTCGGAAAACCCAAAAAGAATTCCCCACAGACTGGTGACCTTCTGGAACACCAGGGGTTTAGAAAGTGACACAGCCAGGTGCTAGCCTTTCTCCTTGCCTATCCCTGAGAAATACCCAGGGTCCAAGAAGGTCCACTAAAAGAAAGCTGAACCCAAATGGCATAGAACCCCAGAGAGGGCTCAGTGAGTGGGTGGCTCAGGTGTCAGTCCCTAAGGCTGACACCACTGTGGCCCAGCAAGACCTCAAGATCAGAGGGGGCTGCCCAGGAAATTGGAGGCGGCTTCAGAGCATGAAGGAATCATATGTCATCGTGTCCAATCACACGGTTCATGGCAAGAAAAACCCTAGTATGTTTATCCATGACATGAGACTTGAACAACCAATGTTTCCAAGGAAAAGCCAGCACCTCTATTTAGGCTTGCTGCTTTTCATCCAAAATAGCTGAAAGAGATCAACCTTCAAAACTGTTTTGTATGCTTGCAGGGTCGAGGTGAAGAGGGGAAGGAAAGACAGAAGAAAGTTTAACATCTTCTCTTTGCTACAAAGACCACCAGCAGGCCTTGGTAATTTTACTGGAAGACTAGGGCAAAATGTCTCACAGTCTAAGGAAGTGCCCCCACCAACACTCACACCTACACTCTCACACTAGCTGGGTAGTGACAGAGGCACAGTCAGAGTTGGATGTGTTTCCTAAGATGTTCTCCTTCTTGAAGTAAAAGGTGTCCCCCTGCAGGGCGTCTGAAAACCAGGCAGGAACTCCTCCAGGCGAGAGAGTCTGTGGCTCCTGTCTGTGGCTCCCTCCAGATGAACCTTCCTGAGCTCAATGCATGAGCTTATCCCTGACTCCCCCTACTGTCTATCATGTGTGCCCCTGATGCCCCACACTAGCCCAACTCAAGGACTGGCCTCAGGGCCCCCAAGAGATGCTTTCCAAAAAATTCCTATTTTGAGAAATGGGACGGTTTAAACAGAAAGAATCTTGGGTTCTAATCTGCTAGTTATCATGATGCAAAAAGTGCCTCTTGAGGAGGCTCTGGCATCGTGACTGTGGGACTGTCCAAAAAGTGAGGTGCTAGATGGCAACATTTTGGTCAAATATGCAATTTAAGTCATATGTAAATAGGCCAGATCAGTGAGATGTGGGATAGTGCTAGTGCAGAAACAGAGCAGTTGCCTTCAGCCTTGGGGAAGACCTCCCCATATAAAATTTAAACCACAGGGCAGATCTAGGGTAGAATGCTTCAGTCTGCTTTACTGGGAGTTTATATCGTTTAAGTTATCAGCATGCAGTGAAAAGAAGGAGAATTGTCACTTGAAAGCAATTCAAGGATAAATTGGGGGACACATCATTAAATATTTCTGGTGAAACTGAGTTGGTTATTTTTTTTTCAGTAAAATTGAATATTGACATCTGCAGATGAAAAATCTCCCAAACATAGATTTTTTTTTTACCCAATTTTACCCTCTATCTTACATAAATGAAAAAACAAATATGCTTATGTTAATTACTTGAAGAACATTCTCAGAGAGAGTTGGAAATCAATTTTAAAAACTATTCCCCCAAGAGACAAGACATTAATGGCATGGTAAACATGCTCTACCCTCTCTTACCACAGGGAGGCAACATCCCTAAACTCAAACAATTAGATCACTGGGTGGGTAACCCATGAGTCCGAAGCTTGGGTTCAGCATGGTATTGGTAGAAATCATGATCATAAGACTTTTTCATTGTCTAAAGACTTATTACTTAATTTTATGTGTATGGTTGTTTTGCCTGCAGGTATGTATGTGCATGTCTGGTGCCCACAGAGGTCAGAAGACAGCACCCTATATCCTGGAACCAGAGATACAGATAATTGTAAGCCACCATGTAGGTGCTGGGGACTGAACCTCCATAAGAGCAACAAGTGTTCTTCACCCCTGAGCCATCTCCCTAGCCCATCATAAAATCTTTTTACTTGAATATTTCTAAGCCATCTCTTGGTGAAGCCTAGTATGGTAAATGACAGGGTATGGAAAGCCTTTGAATGTCTTTGCCATTGAATCACCACAGCAACTGCAGGCTGCAAGGAGGAAAAGACAATGACCTAGTTATTTTAAAGGACAGGCTCAGACTGACTGCAGGCTCCTTGCTATCATGACGCAGCCAGAGATAACGGAATCATTTATATCAGATTGAAAGAACAATCTGCACAGCCAAGTTGTCTTCCGAACGCAACTGGAAGATGTCCACGCAGGTCATAGCCACACAGTTGCATGTCCTTCCTGAAAATGGTTACTAGAAGCTGCTGCTCAGTTTAAAGGTGTTGATGGAACAGACAAACACCTCAAACCCAGCACTGTGTATCAAAATCGGGCAAGGAATGAGGGGCCCCAGGGGATAAAGGGCTAGTTTGGCACCTGCTGTTCTAATGGAAACAGTCTTACTCTCTACAGTTCAGTTGAAAAGTAATATTTTCTCTGACATCATGTCTCACTCCCAGTTGCCCACATTAATATATGTATATATTATATATTCATAATAAATAATATATTGATGATATATTATATGATAATAAGTGATAGCATTGATGATTTGCTATGATATATTAATAAATGTTAATATAATAAATATGTTACCGAGGCAGGGCAGGCAGGGGCAGGCAGGACACAGCCTCTGTGAGGCGTGGACAGCTGTATGGAACTGAAGAAAGATGGTTTCAGGATGGTGCCTCTCAGAGGAGCCTTGTGCTGGGGTGCTTGGTACCCAGCTGACAGTTCATCTGAGAAGTGATTGAGTCACGAAGGAGCTATACTTGTGAACAAAGCAATCCAGCAACGAGGCCACAGCTTATGGTCTATAAGAGGTGAGACAGCACTCTCCGCATTGGGATCCCAACTTGAGTGTGCCTTGGAGCTCTTTATCTAAGTTCCACCCACGTTTTCCTGGTGCAGAGGACACCGAGGAACAGTTAGTACTCTGCCTCCTAAGCCGAAGGCTTCATTCAAGTCTGAGCCCCTTTCTACTGCCTTCACTGAGGGGCTGTGGGTGAGCTGCTGGCCCAGGGCCACTGGGAGGATGTAGATGATAAGTCACTGAGCATGGGTGGAACACCATGGGAGCCCACGGAGAGGGAGTCACCACTGTTTCTCTGTTAACGCGGTGCAAGCAGAAGTCTCAACATTTCCTGTCTCTAACTGCTGTGGAGAACAAAGGTAAGAGTGGCTGTGTGAAGCAGCCTCTGCTTCTGAGGAGAAATCATCACCAAGGACACCCCCACCTTGTCCCCATCCTTCTCTGTGAAACATGAAGTTAATTTTTATGCTTTATCTCTGTTAGGGAATACTAGTGTTTCTTTTTTAAAAGTAATTACCACACCACAATCCCTGCCACAGCCTGGAACACAAAGCAAGTGACCTTCACTGGGAATGAACCAACTGGTTACCTTAGCTTTCTTGTTTCAACTACCAGGAGGCTTGGGGGAAGCTAGCTTGCTCATTGGAAGCCAATGACCTCACCTTGGTTCCTGACAATAGCTTCCCATCCCTTGTCTTACTTCACACTAAGGGGTTTCTATGGTTTAGGCTGACCTCATATGATAGATAACCAGTAATCTCCCATTCCCTTGCAGACTCCCTTAAGGTATAAGCCGATGTACCCTCAGAGGTCAGGCAGGCCTTGAGGCAGGTGTCCAGCTCAGAAGATGAGCAGAGCTCACTCGAAGACCATCAGTGTCATGTGGACATGCCCTTCCCTGACCCTAAGAGTCTAAGCACTGTGACAGTATATGGTCTGATCCAGGTGACCCATGACATAAGCCTATCCAAGAAGCAATGGCCCTATGCCAAGCCCAGCTAATGATACCGTCTAATGACTTCTGGTTCCTTTGTTTCTCCTAGGGATGGTTCCCAGGACCTTGCTGATGCTAAGCAGAGTCACCACTGAGCTGTAGCTCCTCCATTCAGGGCTGGCTCAGCTCTGACAAGAACAGTGTGCAGAGCACACACTTGCCAGCATTCTAATCTTGAGCCTCAGCAGATTTCCAGAAGAGGCAAATTGGATGGGCTTGGACAAGCAGACACTGCTCTGCCTGGTGAGGTTCAGCCTAAAATTTAAGTTTCACCTGGAGAAAAGGTAGTTGCAGAATATCTACCTGGCTCACTTAGAAGAACTTCCTTGGCATGGGCTTCATTCCTGTTGATGGGTCTCTGTATCTACTGCATGCAGCTGACTTCTCCTGCCTCCATACTGCAATAGACAATGCCTCATCACAAGAGATGGACAGCTGCCTGGCGCTTGGGCCCTGGTACCCAGTGACTGCTCACTGGCATGCCAGTTGTCCATCATAGAACCTGTGTTGGTCCAGAAGTGGTGCATGACTACATTGCCACCTATCTTAATCAGTAATGGGGGAGTCCTGGGGCATGAGCATCTTTCTGCTAAGAGGATCCAAGGGAGTTCTGTGGCCACTCTCCAGATAGTCCCAAAAGCCACGTTCACGAGGGCCTGAGATAGGGAGCATACACAAGAAAGAACCTACCACGTAAGTTCTCTTCCTGGTGGACTATCTGGGAGAGCACTTTGCTTCCACTATATGCTATATTGAACCAGGAACAGATTTTTGTGCTAGGAGAGAGAGAGAGCAAAGCCCCTTCTTTTTCCTTCACTGAACGTGACTTTTTTGTTTTTTGTGTGTAACATGGTCTAGCCTTCTGGGTTCAGACTCATTGTATCTCAGCTGACTGGTCTTCTCTGTCCATAATGCAGACCCCTACTAGCCAACGATCTACCCCAGTATGCAGGGGTATTGTGAGGATAAAGGGCAGTGTCTATACAGCACCTAGAGTTCTCAGATAAAAAAGCACAGGAGAAGAATAGAGCATCGACACCTTATTATTCTCACACAGAGTGGGTGGAATTGCAAAGAGAAATCATGTCAGAGATGTAAGGAAACTTAAAAGTCTGAGGCTTTAAAAGGCTGGGATTATTAAAACACCTAGATGTTTGACAGGAGAAAATTAAACTGTTCTCCTGTCTCAAAGATATAATGCCACTTTCTCATTACTTACTGCATCCCACAACCTCTTCTTCCTGTACTAAGCTTTCAGTGTAACCAGGTGAGCGCCAGAGATGAAAAACTACTGTATAGGTATGCCCTAAGGGGACAGCTGGGTCCCCAAAGAACAGCTGTGGCAGGCAGTCACTATGAGCACCAGCAGCTACGGTTGGGTTGTGTGGGACCAGAACATATCACGAATGTGCCCAGGCAAACCTAACATCTACTCATGGGTATGGCTGGAGGCTCTGCGTCTTCATGGAGATGGGGAGATGAAACCAAGTTGTCCACATAAAGTCAGAACTCTGAAAGGGCCATAGGCATGTGGAAATGCACGCTGGAAAGATCCACCATCAGAACAGGGAGAATGACAAAGACGGGACTCTCTCCCTGGTTCCTCGAGGGAAGCACTCTCTTGGGCAATAAACACACAGTTCCTGTAACCCAGCATCAGTCTGGATTCTCAGCTTCTCTGTATCTGTCTGGTGCTGGAAACATACACTGGGAAGTTAAAAATCCCAAGGTAAGTATCCCGGAAGTTGCCTGAGAGGAACAAGCAGGTTCATCTGGACGGACATTGCAAGGGCGTGCACACACTCCTTCTCACACAAAGAGACACCGGAGGAAACACCGACAAAGCCAACCTGAAGGGGAGAGCATGCTTGAGTTTGTGCACAGAGTAAATAAGATTAGCCTGCCCCAAATTCCAGAAGCCAGCTGAAACAAAACCCTCTGAGGAATATCTGAACTCCTTAGACAAACACCATTCAAAATCATAACCAAAAGACAAGATGTTTAAAAAAAAATGCAGGCTTGACGAAGAATCAACCATCAGCCTTTAGAAATAAAACAAAAATACAGTTACTGAATTTTTAAAATCCAGCACCTAAGAGGAAATTCATGAGAGAGAATTAGAAAACTGGAAGGTAGAAAGGAAGGTTCTCCAAAACACAACCATAGAGAAGGAGAGAAAACGTGAAAGAGGCATGTGATACATGACACAGAGAAGGAGACTGCCTGTAAAGTTAATTTTTAAATTATCCAGCTTTGTTGTTATCAGAGATGCTGTGTTTATGATTATCACTGGTTGGCTAAAACGAAAATAGGTGCTATTTTATATTTATTGGATGAGTAAAATCTGACAAATTCAAATGTTCACCAAGACTCACAACATGAGAAACGGTTGGTGGAAATTAAGTTAATACAATTATTTTTAAGACTGATTTGGTGTGCAAACCATGTGAATATGAGAGGGTCCTACGACCCAACAATTCTACTTGGTAATTCTCTTAAGATGCCACTTAGTGGTATTTAAAAGAATGTGCAATCGTATCACCTATCACACAGGGTCATGTACTGTGACCCACACAGCTTGAGTCTTGGAACGCTGACTAGGGGCAGCCAGGGGATGATAAAGGAAGTACAGACACACAGCTGAGTTGGGTGGTGTCTGCTACCCCATCAACCTGGAACCTCAGGCTGTAATGAGGGACAGCACAGTGGGAGGAGCTAGCTAGTCTCCACAAGGTCTCTATAGGGAACAGTCTCAGGCTGTAAGCATCCATGAGAGGAGGCTGTAGCTGCTAGTCTTTGTACACACGGGTCACTTATTCATAGACACTGGACCTCTAGGGAAGGCTTTGTCGCTCCTTCTGAGCCTGGCCTGTATGGGTAACGGCTCTGTCAATTGCTTATGGTCCGAGGACTAGAGTCCTCAGCATGGCTGTGCCCATGTCAACAAAGCACATTCACTCAGGACTTCACTCATTCAGGTCTTCTCCACTCTCTACAGATATGTACACACATGAGTTGAACAAGGATGACACCAATAGACAGGCAAATGGGGAAAAGCCCACAAGGCCTCAACCCTACGCAAAGAGCTGTAGGTAACCGAGGAAAGCTGGGAGCAGGAGAGGTGGTCCTCCCAGAGAAGAGCACTCCAATTGGTTGTCCAGTGCCAAACAGTCAGCCCTGAAAATACACATACAGGAAACACTATGTGGACTGAACAGGTTGTATTCAGGAGTGTGTGTGTGTGTGTGTGTGTGTGTGTGTGTGTGTGTGTGTGTACAATAACAATAAAAAAGAGGCTATGAGTTTTAAGGAGAGTGGAGAGGGTTATATGGGAGGGTTTAGAAGGAGGCAAATGGAAGAAATAAATATTGCAACTATATTATAATCTTAAAAATTAAAAAGTTTGGGTTGGGGATTTAGTTTAGTGGTAGAGCACTCGCCTAGCAAGCGCAAGGCCCTGGGTTCAATCCTCAGCTCAAAAACAAAAAAAAATTAAAAAGTTTAAAATTATGTGTTGAATGAAAATTTCTAAATTGGGTTAGTGATTTCTTTTAAAGATGTATTTATTCTATTATTTTATGTGTGAGTATGTTTTGCCTGAATATATGTGTGTGCACCAAGTGCATGCCTCATGCCTGCAGAGGTCAGAAGAGGTCGCTGGATTCATTCCCTGGGACTGGAGTTACAGACAGTTGTGTGCTGCCAAGTGGGTGCTGGGAATTAGAACCAAGTCCTCTGCAAGAGCAGCCAGCTCATAATCACAAGCAACTCTCCAGACCCAGGTGGTGATTTCTCACAGAGAGAGAAGGAAGGAAATTGATTAAAGACATACAGGAAGATTTATTCGTAAATGGACACACTGATTTACCTTTTGAAAAAATCAGCAACATGTGACTCTACATTCACACAATCACAAATGGCAAGAAAGACAGTTCTCCCTGGAGATGGCATTTCAGCTTCTCTGATGTGTTATTTGAATATTTGGACAGAATGTGAAATACGATCAATGTTGGCATCTAGGTACCAAAGAGCAAAGGATTTCAATGAAGCCATGCTGTCTTGGTTCAAGTCACACTAGTCATCCTAAATGTGACCATTCTTTGGCCGTGTAGGTAGTCTGCACTATCTGGTCCTCACACCTGCCTCACAGGAAGTATTTATATCACACTTAGAGAAGATAAGCCCCTGGCTCAGAAAATTAAGTCACAAAACCTAAGTTACACTAACCTATCTGTCTAACCTGATGCTGACTGGGAAGTAAAGGCATGTAAAGGCAGCCCCCTGAAGTCCTGGTCGCTGCAAGGTTAGCATGGCTCATGTGCTCATTCTCACCTTTATAGAAGTTGAGTCAGTGTGTCTACGAAACCCATCTGGGTGGACAAAGAAGCAAAAGTCGAGCAATGTGTTCACAAGTGGTGAGTAAGTTAGAGCCAAGAAAGCATGAATTTTTTAATTAAAAATTTGAAGTTCAAATGATGCCTAAAGTCGGAATTGGTCAAAAACTTTATAATTATATAAAATTTCTTGTTTGGCACATGCCTTTAATCCCAGCACTCAGGAGGCAAAGGCAGGTGGATCTCTGAGTTCAAGGCCAGCCTGGGCTACAGAGGGAGTCCCAGGACAGCCAGGGCTAACAGAGAAACCCTGTCTCAAAAAAACAAAGAATGCAAAACTCCAAAACTGTTTTATCACACTATTTTTACTTAGTGTGTGTTTGAGGGTGTGTGTGTGCATGTACCATCGCATGTATGTGCCACACAGCACATGTGTGAAGAGTTGTAGACAACCTTTAGGTATCATTTCTCTTTCCATCGAGTGAGTCCTGGGGATTGAACTCGGGAAGTCAAGCTCAGTAGAAGGCACCTTTACTCACTGATTCATCTTACCAGTCCCCAAATTTTTTATAAATTGATCAATATTGCTATATCTTAAGAAATATTAGATGTTTGGGGGGTTCATAGCTAATTATACATGTTTGGGACATACCTGTGCATATGTGCTTGTGTGGACACGCACCTACATGTCTTCTCTGTTAAGTACATTGAGAATGAATTCATTCTTTGTGGCACAGATGTGGGAGAGAATGTAAGTTCTACTCTAACTTCCTTGACTATCAGGTTAGACTGTGGTATCTCTTCTACTTAAAAGAACCACAGACGTGAAAAGAAACAAAAAGCACGAAATTGGCCAATTTGCCCATGAGGGAAGGAATCCTGATCTCTTCCAATCTGTCTGCCCTCAAGTGTTGACTTGCAAAAACTAAGGGTTTAACGGACTCCCTTGCAGCCTGGTGCTAGTCACACCAGCCACACAGTCCACACTTAATTTGCTCCAAGATTAGCGGAGGGTTTCCCACACTTAGCTAGCCTTGCCCACCAGACCTCCACAGTGGAGGAAGTTTCTCAAACAACACGAACACACCCTTAAGTTCTAGTTGTCACTGTTTCTTCAAACAAGCTGATGAAAAGCCAGAATGAAGTATGTGCCTACCGGTGAGGACTCCAACAAATCACTAGTCACCAGGATAGCAGTCGTTCTTAGGTGAGGACCCTGCATCCCTGTCTGCATCCCTGTCTGCATCCCTGTCTGCATCCCTGTCTGCATCCCTGTCTGCATCCCTGTCTACCTCCATCCCTGCTCATTGTTCTCAGCCAGGTACCCAATAAAGGCTCCCATTACTGAAACATAAGTTTGTTTTCTAAACATGATAGTATCATGAGACTCAGCTCCAATCTTCCCACAAAAGCCAAGAATAAAAATGAGATACTTGGCTCTGAGTCTCACACATGTCCAGTTTGGATTTAATTAATGCCTCTTCTGAGGTCCTGTAATCTTTTTGAAGGGAAATCAAGTGTTGGTATTATTTCAGAGCCTGGTGGCTGGTTTTCTAGGAAAAGGCAGCCCATAGCATCTAGTACATTGCTCTCTATCTTCGCTGGTCCATTCACGTTTGCCACCTCCATCTCATCATTGAGTACATATGTGTTGTGTGCGTTTTACATGTCAATAATTATCATGGACAGCAGAGAGAATGCCTTGTTGCAGTGGAGTTACTTCATTATGTCCCCTGATGTCCCTGTTGAAAATTCTTTCATTTTGAAGTAATTTGAGAGCTACAGAGGAGCAACAAAGCCCGAATGTAGCATCCTTGTGTGCCCTCACCCTTGTGGCTCTTCTAACCTCTTGCGTAACCAGGGAACACTTATAAAGATCAAGAAATTAACATCTGTGCAGTGTGAATAACTGTGGCACATGCTTTATTTGGACATCACTTCTTCAGAAGCTGCACTTGCCGGAAGTATGTCCTGTGTTTGCCCCTGCTGACCTGTCATTCACAGCAGTCTGCCGGCCCCTGAGCGAAGGCTCTTGGAGAAACCTGGGTTACCACTTGGCTGGCTGTCGGAGTCTCAATCCCTCAGTCTAGAGGCTGGCCCCCCAGTGCCTCTGCACACAGCAGGAGCTGCACATGCTGCACACTCTGCTAGCTTTCTCCCCTTTCCCCCCGAGACTCAGCACAATGAACAATTAACATCGGAACATCTCATTTACTAAATGAGCGTCAATCACAGAGCTAATTAAGTGAAAAGTCAGGATTCAGATGACGGCCCGGCTTATTTAATCTCTACCAGAGATGTAAGTCACATTCTTCACATTTTATACATTAAAGATGTATCCTGTGGACTCACTCTTTCATCAGAATAAGGTTCCTTAAATGACACAGACACACAGAGCAGGCTGCGTTGCCTATGTCTGTCCACATATGTGTTTATGGGGAACACTTACCCGAAGGGTAACCAGGACTTCGGATAACTTATTAGAATCTCCCCAGCATGTCTTCAGGGTAAAACTAAGGCTCTGGGATAATCTATTTGAAACGGAAGTTTTCTACCATGGTTTCCACATCTCAGTGAGAAAAATGACTGAAAAACTATATAAACCCAATATAAAGTAATTGATTTATCACATATTTCAGAAACAATGTTGTGAACGAGAACTCCTAGAAAGAAGTTGCATCTGTAGATGCGGATTGACTGACAGATCTGTAGTGCTGCAAGGAAGTTGGAATGTTGAGGCCCAGAGGCCAGTTACCTCATCTTGGGCTAGTACTAGCCCTCGGAACAGCCATTCCTGGCCTACCTCTGTGTCTGAGCTAACATCCTGTGACTAATGGTTAAAAACCTTTGAGATCCATCAGTAGACTACTACCTCCCACCCACCCCAAAACTAAGAGGGTCATCAATAGCATCTTGAGACTACAGAGACGCTCCCCACATCTTGCTATAACCACCTCTCTGATGTCCCCACCAATGCATTTTAAACTTGCCCTGATTTATGACTGTCTGTGTTCTGTAATGCTATAAAACTTTATGAAACTGCTTCCACGTGGGAACATGAATTTGAAGTAACATAAATCTGTGTTCCTGGACCATGGTCATTCAAATGGCTCTAGAATAAACTATCTCTTACTCCCTTTAAGATGAGAGCTGTGGTTTTTTGGGGGGGTTGACAACATCCATTTTTATAAGTAGTAATTCATAAAGGACAATAACCTCTAAGTTTGAAGTGCATGAGGCAGGGGCATTGAGTTTTCATCTCCACAGTAAATCTATTCCAGTCTTTACACAGATTTCCATGTCGCAGATTTATTCAGTTGCACTAATTTTTGTGTTAATGTTGACCCATCAAGATTTGCTTAAGTTTTCCATATTTAAAACTGTTTACCACATGTGGATGCATACACACATACACACACACACACACACACACACACACATTCACAAAAGCACGTGCACGCACACACATATATGCATGCCTGTACACTCACAAAAAGATAAAAACTAATGACTACATCAAAGTCAATAAAATGTGTTCTTATTCTGCTTTTTTTGTGGTGTGAAGTTCTTAAAGATGGTTATGAGATTAAAATACACTCAAAACTAATTTTCTTTCTTTCTTTCTTTTTTTTTTTTTTTTTTTTTTTTTTGAGACAGGGTTTCTCTGTAGCTTTGGAGCCTGTCCTGGACTAGCTCTGTAGACCAGGCTGGCCTCGAACTCACAGAGATCCACCTGCCTCTGCCTCCCGAGTGCTGGGATTACAGGCGTGCACCACCACTGCCTGGCTAATTTTATTTCTTAAATGTCAAAGCAAAATTTAACCTTTTCCCTTAGTCGGAACTCAGAACTCCCTGGGGAGTTGTCATACTTTGATGACACATTCCACAGCCCGGGTCCAGACTGTATGAAAGTGAGTGCGGCCTGAGGCCAGGCTGTGTTCACACCTGCCACACACACACACACACACACACACACACACACACACACACACACAACTTCTCAACTGAAAAGGAAACGCTGAAGTGTGAAACACACCCAGCCCAGGGTTTAGGGGAAGCTGGGAATCAATGGGACCTCTTTGTTAAGCTGAGATACTTTTTACAGTAAGTTTGCAATGGAAGGCTCCCAGGCAAAGGGAACAAATGCTTTGATTGAAAAGTACAGTTCTCACCCACAATGTTGCAGTTTTCAGGAAACTGACTTCCAGGCACCTGCTGCAGCTCTCAAGTGTGTTTTTAAAAACCATGTTTTCCATCTTGTTTGTTTGTTTTTAAGGGTTTTTTTTTTCTTTTTAATCCTGTGAATATGTATTTGTGGAAGTGTATGCATCTGAGTGCAGTTACCAGCAGAGGCCAAAAGAGGGCATCAGGGTCTAGAGGGGTCTAGAGTTCCAGGCACTTGTGCACCACTGGATATGGCTGCTGGGAACCAAACTCTGGCTTCTGAACAGCGGCAAGCACTCCTGACCACTAAACCATGTCTCCAGTCTCTGTCTTTCAGTTTTAACAGGATTAAAATAGCAGTATATTGGTGTTTTGATTTAGGTATTAGGAAATTTAACCATTTTTACATATCCTGACATGAATGGAGTGGTCTCCTAAGGCCAGTACTCAGAGTCCTGGAGTTTCTGCTACTCAAGACTCTGGATTCACTTGGAACAAATGCTCAAGGCCTCCAGAGATCTTCAGCTACTCATATGAAACAGTTACTACCTTTTGCCCATCACCTCCCTGACAGTGTTCCCCCACACTGAATCGGTCTGTTTGTCTTTCTTTATTGTTTTTTATCTTTTTATTTCCTTTTGAGTAAGTTAGTTTTCGTGGTTCCAAAGCCCACTCTTTACATTGCTGCTACGGTTAGAAACTCTCAACTCTGAGGAGCAACTTCGCCTCCTTTCGGGCCTTACTGAAAGGGTCTCTGTACTGTTGCCTTGGCTTAGAAGTGGGTAAACTGATGACCCATTTGTGCATGGAAAGCTCAGCTTCTTCCCACTTACCCTCTAGCTTACAATGAAATGTGCCAAACTCAGAATGCAAGTCAGTCAGGTGGTATCAAAACTCTGTCTTATTGGCTACAGACGACACTTCTAAAGTTACCCTAGTCTATCTAGCTCAACAGGATTCTTGTGCTGAGAGGATACTGTATTACTGGGGGAGAGAGCGGCCCCAAGTTAGTCAGAGCCACCATGAAGAAAGTAAAGTGATCATCCAGCACCTTCCCAGATACCAGAACGATGTGAGCTCTGGGGATGGTGACAATGAGGAAGTGAGAGACCGGAAGAGACAGGCTAGAACAAACTCACGCCCATACAGATTAAAAACAGGATGCACAGGGTTGGTGTAATGAACTTTTGGAAGTGTAAAAGCAGCTCATTTAAGAACCCCCACTACACCTGAGTATGTACCTGATAACCAGAACCCAAGGACATCACTCACTCAAGACAACCAGACGTAGGCCCAGACTCCATGACACCCACTAGATAGTATAAGTAGAGACCAAGAGCAATGCTCTGCTCTGTACATCTGGAGAGACACCACCTTGATCTGCCCCGTGGCTGGAGAATCTCCCTCAGGATCCTGACTCTCGAAACAGAGACTTCTGTTAGAGACGAGACCTGACCTTCAGCTAAGATACGTCACCTAGTTGATCAGCCTTGGGGAGGTAGGCTTAGGACTGTAGTTAGGACCTGAGAGTGTGAACCCAGTGTGATGACCTTCAGCATAATCAAATATAACATTTGTTATACCAAATACCTGTATCTACCTTTTTGCTCGCAACTGATCTATCCCATTCACCTTGGAATGGTTCTTGTCCTTTACATTTGTTTTTCCTAATTCCTATTACTCACTGCATTTTGTCTGTTTAATAGACAAATAATAGAGGAATCTGACTTCTCTTTTAATGATGTACTAGTTTAGGTTGCTGGTAGAGTAGGCCTGATTTACCAGCTTTTCAGATTTAAGATCTGCCCTTCTTTATTCTCTTGACTATCCAGTCCCTCATGTAACCCTGCGCAAACTGCTCCCGATATCCGCTCTTAAGGCAGGAGCCCATGCCTTCATGGGAGTTTGTTCCTGCCACAGAGGTTCCTCCTCAGGGTTCTGGTTCCTTCCTTCCTGTGACCATCTCTCTGCTACTCAGTCTTAAGGCAGAAGTCTAGACTTTATGGAGGGAAGTCCTGCAGTCAGGAACTCACCCTCCTCCCTGGGGGAGGCTGGAAATACCTCAGTTTCACCTTCTCTAAGGATCATCTAAGTCCTGCCACCAGCTACCCAACGGTCATGAGAAAGAAAGTAGATACACATAATTAGTATAACAAAAGTTATATTTTATTATGCCGGGGGTCATCACACAAGGTTCACACATCACTGGGTTCTGGTTAACAGACACAGCCTTGGGTGTAGTGGGGTTCCTGACTGAGCTGTTTTTATATGTCTAAAAGGCATTATTATTATTATTATTATTATTATTATTATTATTATTATTATTTTACTACATTCATTACTGTAGATGAGGTTACTCCATGGATAAAGGGACCGTCATGTCATTGATACATGAGACCTGACAACTGGACTCAGATCCCCAGGACCCACATAAAAGTCGGGTCTGGCAGTACCTGCCTGCAATCCCAGTGCCCGTGGGAGCGAAGACAGGAAGAACTTGGGGTTCGGTACTCAGCTACTCTAGTGAAAACTATGAACTCCAGGCTCGGGGAGAGACCTTGTCTCAAAACATTAGGTGGAGAGCAATAGAAGAAGGAACCCAACGTGGACCTCCAGCTTCAACATGCACACACACAGGAGAGCACACCTGCACACACACACACACACACACACACACACACACACACACACACACACGAGAGCACACACACACACACACAGAAGAGCACACACACACACACAGGAGAGCACACACACACAGGTGAGCACACACACACAGACAGGAGAGCACACACACACACACACACACACACACAGGAGAACACACTCACACACACAGGAGAACACACACACACACACACACACACACACAGGTGTACATACACACACTGATAGGACACACGTCCAACGTATTTTAAGACAAAAAGTGCTTGGATAATTCGCTTCCATATTGTATTAATTCATTAAATCAGTTCCCTATCTTGTGTCTCACACACAGTACAAGTGAGGGGAAAAAAATCTCCTCATATTAAAGGGAAAAAAATCAGAACTCTGAGAGGAAAATATATAAAAATAGCTCTTTACCCTAAGTATCATAAAAATAATGGTTGACCCAGGCGGGAACTGGCAATTTAAGAACTATGTTAAAAGACACAAAAAGGGCTAAACTGAGACATTTGTAGCAGTAGGAATGTATGGTGAACAAGCTAGATACAGACTCTTTATTGTTTTGTTTTGTTTTGTTTTTCGAGACAGGGTTACTCCGTGTATTACTCCGTGTAGCTTTGCACCTTTCCTGGAACTCGCTCTGTAGACCAGGCTGGCCTCGAACTCACAGAGATCCTCCTGCCTCTGCCTCCCGAGTGCTGGGATTAAAGGCATTCACCACCACTGCCACCTGGCTACCACAGAGTCTTTATTTACAATGGTGTCCTGCCTACAAGATAGACTCAGGTAACGGCCACACAACATTGGTGGGAGGAACCAACCTCTATCTAATTCGACTTAAGACCCACTCCAAGAGATGGAACCCATGCCCAGGACTGCTTGTGTGACCAAGATCCTGAGACTAGAAATCCCAGGGAACTGAGAGAAAACCAAATACTGCTGTTCTAAAACAATAAATGTAGCAGTAAACTGACTCCTACTGACACTGCTATACTCATAGGTCAGTGCACTGCTCAGCCATCACCAAGAAGCCTCCTCCTGCAGCAGGTGGGAACAAATGCAGAGATCCACAGCCAGGCATGCAGAGAGTGAGAAACCCGGGAATACTCAGCCCTAAATGGAATGTTTCCATCAATCCCTCCCCCTCTGGGTTCGGGGAACCCTGTAGAAGAGGAGGTGGGAGAGTGTCAGAGCCAGAGGGGATAAAAGACACCAAGGAAACAAAGACCCTCAAAAACGCATGTGATCAAAGCTCATATGTGACTGAGGTAGCATGCATGGGGCCTGCACAGGCCTGTAACGGGTCCTCTGTGAAGTGTTTTTATGGGACTCATGAGTGTGGGAGTGAGTGGGTCTCTGACTCCTGGGCCTTCTCTTGGGCTCTTTTCCTGCTTGTTTGCTTGTCTTGTCCAACTCTGATGTGATCAGTTTTGTTGTCCTATGTTATTATATTTCATTTTGTTATACTTTATCATGATCCCTTAGAAGCCTGTTGGTTGTCTAATGAGATACAGAAAGGGAGCGGATCTGGATAAAAGGGGAGGTGGGGAGTAAAGGGAGGGGAAATTGTAATCAGGATATATTTATTCTGTGAGAAAAAGATCTGTTTTCAATAAAAGGGAGTGGTGGACAGTGTATGGTCTGGAGGGTTAGGAAAGGATGAATATCCAGAATATAAAAGAATGTCAAGTTTATAGGAAAAACATCAAAAACAAGATGAAAAGTATACAAAATAAATAAATAAGTAAACATGAAAATTTGGTCATGTCCACTAGTAAACAAAAAGGAAAGATTGACTGAGCAGTTTTCATGAGGAAGTCTGGGGAGAAAAAAATGCTTGCAAAAATTTGGACCCATTTCTAATGGTTTAAACACTTGAGAGAGTACACCAGTGGCATGCATAGGTAAATAGGGTGGTCTGTAGGGGGCCTAGATGTGTCCTCTGATGACTGAGTCTTGTCAAATACTGGTCTCACAGATAGGCACAAGGGCATGGGCACACCATTCACAGAAGTCCTTTTATAAGATAAAAAGCTGAACAGGGGTGAATACAGTTTGACAGCCTTCAGATGAACAACACTAGAGCACGTCTGTGTAATGAAGCCTCACATAGGCTCGCTCACACAGCCTTGGGAGGCAAGCAGATCAGTGCCAAATACCGGCTTTTGAAAGGACATGCTGCAAGACCAAACACAGTGCTGTTTGGTGAAGTTTTGATTTTCCAAAGCATCACCAAGTTTTGTTTAGGTGTACTGTGTAAAGTGCACCTGGAGTAAAGGTATACTGTTGGAGATATTAACAGCAATAAAAATCATGTCCATAGCTTAAAACTAATGCAAGAATATGTGTGGGGGTCAAGACTAGGACAGAGTGTACTTTGTGTGCCTGCCTAAGGCTTATGTGCTCATATCAGGTATTCAAATGGACCGGAGGGTAACACTTCACCTGCAGAGACCAACAGTGCATGCTGGGGATCTGTAGAGAACAGTGCAGTCTGGGGATCTGCAGAGAAGAGGAGTGCATGCCAGGGATCTGCAGAGAACAGTGCATGCCAAGGATCTGCAGAGAAGAGGAGTGCATGCCAGGGATCTGCAGAGAACAGTGCATGCCAAGGATCTGCAGAGAACAGGAGTGCATGCCAGGGATCTGCAGAGAACAGTGCAGGCTGGGGATCTGCAGAGAACAGGAGTGCATGCCAGGGATCTGCAGAGAACAGTGCAGGCTGGGGATCTGCAGAGAACAGGAGTGCATGCCAGGGATCTGCAGAGAACAGTGCAGGCTGGGGATCTGCAGAGAACAGGAGTGCATGCCAGGGATCTGCAGAGAACAGTGCATGCCAAGGATCTGCAGAGAACAGTGCAGGCTGGGAATCTGCAGAGAACAGTGCAGGCTGGGGACTTTCTGGGAAACAGGGATACTCTTCCTTGGCCCAGCTGATGCTCTTTGTGTCTGGGCACACCAGACAAGAGCTGAGAGATGGACAGTGGTCACTCTGGGCCTGGGTGTTGTCTGTGGGCCGAGCTGGGAGGTAGAGCCACATAGATTCTCAGAACCAGTCAGATGGTCCCAGCACTAGGGCACCAGCCTGGCACACCCACCCCCGGGCCCTCCCGTTACTCCCCAGGTGACGTAAGAAAATTTAGGTGCTTGGCAACTTATCTCAATATTTGATTGCCATACTTCAAAATAAGGATATATATATAGAACTAATAAGTTTTAGAAAATTGCAACTTTTTGACATCTCATGACACCATGAACTCTGAAAACCCACATGATTCTGGGGCATATTAATATGCTGCTTGCATAATTTTACTTTTAAAAGTGCTTCTTAAAAAAGTTAGTGGTTTTAAAATAAATATCACATGCAAAGGAAAGTTTTTTTTCACACCATTACAAGTCTTGCTTTAGACATTTTATATTCTTTGTGGTGAGAATAGGCTGTATGTTAATTATATAAAATTTGGAAGATTCATAAAATGTTAGAGGAAAAACCCTACAAAGCTACACCCTAGAGAAAACAGTTGATACTTTTGAATATTTCTTTCCCATCCTTTTCTTAAAAATAAATGCTACATTACCTAATTAATTTGATTTTTTAGAATATTAAGACTACTTTAAATGCACATCACATTTAAACTGGAAAGGAAACCTAGGCTTTAGCTATAGGCGTCAGAATAAACATTTACATCCTTTGGCTCATGAGATGCATTCTATTTGCATAAATTCGAATGGGGCTTATGGCTGTTCATTTGACCTCTTCACAAAGACAGTGTGAAGGAGGTCGGTTAACTAACCACATTGTAGATAAAGAATCTGAGGTAAAACTACACCACTGGTCGGTGAGGAAAGGAGATGATACCAGAATGTAAGAACAATAGTTCAAATCTGTACCCCAAAGTAACAAAGTAATCTATTTTAAAGTAGTGGATGGATGAACACACAAAACAGTGCCAAGGGCCATCAGAACATGAGGGAGTTCAGATTTTCTGAAGGCAGAAAAAAAGAAAATGGGCACACAGATGCACAGAGCCCGGAGGTTGAAGCTGGGAGTGAACACAAATGCCCGTGGGTGGGGCCAGAGCTCCCACAGGCAGGTTTGCTTCAGTACGGAGTCCCTGTGCAGTTCCAGAAAGAGAAGAGGGAAAGGTTGAGGCTGAGAGTGACATTGGCAGCAAAGACAGATGCCTTTCTCATGACCTCTCACCCCGTACAAATAAGGCTCCAGTAGTTCCACGTTCACTACGGGCAGAAAAGCCAAGTCTAGTCTTTGAAACACTTCAACTATCAGCAGAATTCCCTGAACAACTGGGCACTCTGGCACCCAGACTACCCCTTGGGCACTGGACCCTCCAGCCAGGACCCTTCTCCTTCTTTGCTAACCTCTGGGGAGCCCTGCAAAGTCCTGAGTCCTTGAGGAGCTCGCCTGCTCAGGGCAGGCAGAGAGATCCTGCAGACATGGTGTGGAGACCCAATACAGTTGCCTAGAAATAAGCACTAAGCACCTTCTTGAGAAAGATGCCACAGACTCCTCTCTTAGGAATGAATTTTGGGAACCCCTGAGAGTCCCCCATTAGGTCACTACCATTCCACCCTTCTTATATATCCTGATAAGGGACCTAAAGTGTACACAAGATGTTAGAGATGACCACAGCTATGGAAACAGTTACAGATACAGTTTTCAGAATCATCTATCACATGCAGATTTTCACAAGATTCCCACAGGTGTCCCCATTCCAGGGCTCACCCAGAAAATCCAGGAGCCTCTGAGTCACTGAATGTTGGTTGTGGTGAGCTCACACATACCTAAGAAGCCAAGGCAAGAAACATGATAGGACATGGTTCCTGGTGTTAGGTGACAAAGAACCATGAGTTCGCCTCCTTGGGGGCTCTCTCCCACAGGAGCTAAGAAGCAAAGCAGGCCATACAGCCATGGATAAGTAATAAAGCTGGTTCTGCTCTCTGCCACTAAGAAAATATTACAATGCCTGCACTCCGGGTGTGTTTAAAATTCTCAGATTCATCACTGGGATTGGGCCACTGAAGGGCCCTGGAGCAGGAGGCAGATTTCCTGTTCAATAATTAGCATTCTTGAACGACACAGCGTAAAGGAAGCCTTTCAGCCATAGCCGCTGGCTCCATCAGCTCCCTGGTCCTCCCTGGAGAGGGTCAGTATGTCTTCCTTTCTGGTGGGGAAGCTGTCATCCAAATGGTACCATTACCTCATGCCACATTCAGTATGTATGCACACATATGAATACGTATGTATACATCTATATGTAATCATAAAATACATTTCCCATGAAATTCACCTTACCAAGAAGAAAAACCAACTGTTAACACATTAAAAAAAAAAGGAGTAATTAGGTTTATCGTTCAATGTTCTGTTAATGATATATAAAACTAAATCATCCACGTTGTAGGTGCTCAGCAGATTCTGGTCACTAGAATCGTAACCATTCTGCACCAAATCTGCAGCCACTTAAAGGGAAGGTGCTCAGTGGCCAAGCAGCTTGGGCAGGTGGAGCAGGCTCTTCAAGGGCAGGCAAACTGGTGAGTGGAGACACTCATGGAGTCCTCGATGCAAAGGGTCTCCTGAGACAGTGCCCCTCACATGACAAGGATCAAATTCTATTTCACATTACAGAAAGCATATGTGACTAGCCTTGCCTTTTTCCTAAGTCAAATGTAGAGTTTTAGTTTTATTTTAAAAAGGAATGTTAAAAACATGTAAGTCTAAGCTGAAAAGTAGATATAATTTCAATTGTAGTGCTTGGAGTATCTCCCCCAAGTACACACGCTAACTTGCTTAAATTTTAACTAGATGACTTTCAATAATTTATTATGGAGTTATTAAAATTTTAGAAAACTACCTTTTAGTGACTAAATTGCATCCATCCCCAAGAATTCCTGGGAGTCTACTGTACTGCCTGCCATCCTTGGAGATGTGGATAATGACATGTTTTCCCCCTCACACTGGAATGAACATGGCAGCAGAGAGAGACAGGAAAACACAGAGAATGATTCCAGTCACTTGTTTTGTCTTTGACATCACCGTATATTTGATTATTTTTCTAGTCTCTGATAAAAAACAAACAAACAAAAAAACAAAACAAAACCACCATGGCTAAGGCAACTTATAGAAGAGTTCATTTGGGCTAATGGTGCTGGGGGTTAGAACCCATCTCCATCATAATGGACATGCGTGCTGGTGCAGCAGCTAAGAGCACACTCTTTTTTTTTTTTTTTTTTTTAAGCTGAGGATCGAAGCCAGGTCCTTGCGCTTGCTAGGCGAGCGCTCTACCACTGAGCTAAATCTCCAACCATTAAGAGCACACACACACACACACACACACACACATCCTTTACTGTAGGCACGAGAGTGAGTAATGTGAATGGCTCAGGGTTTTGAAACCTCAAAGACCACCCCCAGTGACACACTTCTTCCTACAAGGCCACAGCTCCTAGACTGTCCCAAACACTGTCACCAACTGGGAACCAAGTGTTCAAATACATAGTCCTGGGGGGTCTGACAACCTCTTCTGGCCTCCACAGACACACATATGCATAAATAAAAGGAGACAGCAAACTGAACCCAGTACTTCATCTCTCTTGGCTTCCTGACTGCAGTTCCCACGTGCCCAGCTGCCTCAGCTCCTGCCACCATGCCTCTCTGTCATGATAGACTGTGTATCCTCATTCCATGAGCCAAGAGAAACCCTTCCTCCTGTGAGTTGTTGTATTTTTTGTAGGATACTTGGTTTTACCAGAAAAATAATACAAAGTGTCTTTTTTTAAATAAATAAATACATTCATAAATAATGTCTTCACATTTTACTGTATCAGGTTTGGACAACAAAAAGCTATTTCCTACATATCTTCAGCAGGTCATCGAGGGTGGGGCTTGGCATCTGCAGCTATCATTCACTGCATTCCCGGTTTACTTGGGCTCGTCCCCAGCTCCTGAAACTCAGCCTCTCTGTCTGTATAGAAAGGAAATAACACTCTCGCCTTGAGTACGCCACCGCCGTTCTGAGAATCAGGAGAGCTCAGCGCTGACTGCCCACTTGGACCCAAACCAAACACACCCCCTCCTATCTGAACACCTATCTCACATTTTGTAACTAACCCAGAATTAGGACGAAGGCACAGGAAATCCACAGCTCCCAGGAGGCCTGGATCTGCAATTGTATTTAGATGCTGCAGAAATAGACTTTTGTTTCACTAATAAAAGTTTATATTTAAAACCAACCACCAACTCCAAGAAGTAATGGAGCTTTGTAAAAAGAAGCTCACTTCGTACACATTATTTGAAGTTATTATGTAAAAGCTCATCAGGTCCGCAGAGCTGGGACCTAGCCCAGTGGCAGAGGACTTGCCTAGCAAACATAAAGCCATGGATCCAAACCCTGAAACCACAAAAATGAAACAACCACCCATAAAAGATTAACCATGTCCTAACAATGCTACTGGGCAGTCGTGACAAGGACAGTCTGAAGCCAAAAGTTCCCAGCTGTCTTTGAAGACTTGTTTCCTTGGCCCCATACCAAGGAACATCTGTGTTGAGAGGGAGAAACACAGCCTTCCAAGCAGTGTAGAACACATGTCCAGCTACCCACTCCTTGATCTTTGCCCAGTGGGCACCTGATGACCTGAGTGCCCTGCTGGGAATGCTATGAATGTGTTACTCTGATTGATTGATAAATAAAATGCTGATTGGCCAGTAGCCAGGCAGGAAGTAAGTGTAGGCGGGATAAGAAGAGAGGAGAATTCTGGGAAATGGAAGGCTGAGTTAGGAGATGCTGCCAGCAACCACCATGAGGAGCAGGATGTAAAGTACTGGTAAGCCACAAGCCACGAGGCAAGGTATAGATTGATAGAAATGGGTTAATTTAAGATATTAGATGGCAAGAAGCTGAGCCATTAGGCCAAACAGTTTAAATAATATAAGCGTCTGTGTGTTTATTTGAGTCTGAGTGGCTGCTGAGCAGGACTGGAGATAGCTCCAGCTACAGTGCCCTGTGCATATATTGGGAACCTGAGGTATGTGACTGTGCACTGACCATCTCATACTTTCTTGGTCTCTCATGAGCACCTGTGTTTGAACACTTGGTCTCCAGCTTGTGACGCTGTTTGGGAAGGTTCTGGAATCTTCAGGAGGAGGAGCCTTGCTGGAAGACGTGGGTCATGGGCTGGGCTTTGAGGGTTTGCAGCCTGACCCAAGCCTATGAAATACAACCAGCCACCTTCTTCCTTCTTCCTTCTGCCGCCCTGCGGCCCCTGCCTGCTGCAGGTCTATGTCTGGAATCCCAGGCAAAGTCAACGGCTCTCATCTCTGTTGTCTCTGTCTGTCTGTTTCCTCATGGCCACAGAAAGGAAATTGCAAAGATGCTAACATGAAATGTTGCATCATTGGATGTTAAAGAGGAGTGGTGTCCTGTGAATTCTATGACCAAAAAAGCTGCACACTTACATCTTTGTAAACGGCAACGAAAGGACAGTTGCCCATCTGGGATGGTCTTCTGAGGGACACTCCCCAGGAGTGACCTAGCAGGGAATGTCCAAGGATAGAATGCTACCTGCAAGGTCGGAATCACAGTTTTTCAGCCCTATATAAGGGATGGAGTTAGGAAGCAGACCGTAGCTGCACCTTTGGCAATCAGTGACAAGAATCTGCAGTACCTATCAGCCCAGCACAGATCTCACACAGTTTCTGTATCCATCTTCCTCACCATAGAAACCAGATGTAAGCCCTTGTGCACCTGACACCATTAGAAAAATCCTTTTTAAATTCAGTCAAATCTGCTTTGTGTGGATTATTCTCACTGTCTGGGCATCAGTGCCAGGACTCAGATGCAGTGTAAATGATTTGTGTTTAGATACTTGGCTGGATTCTTGTAGAACTATAATGGAAAGCCAGATCTGCAGGTCTGGAGCATGTAGTCTGGATTGCAGTGTAGACTGGGCACATCCTTAGATCTGCAGGTCTGGAGCATGTAGTCTGGATTGCAGTGTAGCCATGCTGGGCATATCCTTAGTAGCTTTGTGGTTTAAATAGGTTGACGGATCATGTCTTTTAAGACATTGTTTATGATGATGATAAAGATGATGACAATGTCTGTGTGCATGTACCACAGCACATGTGTGGAGGTCAGAGGCAACTTGCAGAAGCTGGATCTCTCCTTCCACCATGTGGATTCTGGGAATTGACCACAGGTCACCAGGCTTGCCCAGTAAGCCCCTTTATGTACTGAGCCACCTCGCCAATAATTTAGTAAAATTGTCTAATACTTTCCAATTCCATATTCTTAACTGTAAAATTGGAATAAAGACAAATCCATACAAACAATATACGTAACGAATACATGGGAGCCAGACATTGTAGCGCACACCTTTAATCCTAGCACTCGGGAGGCAGAAGCTGGAAGATTTCTGTGAGTTTAAGGTCAGCCTGGTCTACAACGTGAGACTGTTTCAAAACATGATGGAAGGGAGTATGAGCTGGAGAGATGGCTCAGTGGTTAAGAACACTGGCTACTCTTGCAGAGGACCTGGATTTGGTTTCAGCACCTACATGACAGCTCACAACCATATGTAACACCAGTTCCAAGGGATCTGATCTCTGCCCTCTTCTGGCCCCCACAGGCACATCATACATGTGGCACACAGATACACATTGAGGCAAAACACTCATGTACATAAAAAAAAGAATGTGTATATATGTGTCTCAAGTGTCTGTGTGTTCATTTGTGTGTATGTACATATACATTTGTGTAAATGTGTTTATGTATGTGTATGTATGCATATCTCTATGTATGTGTATATGTGTGTACTCATCTACATGTGTGTATGTTTGTAAGTACATGTGTGAGTATGTTTGTATATATAAATATGTGTGTGGGGCTGGAGAGATGGCTCAGAGGTTAAGAACACTGGCTGTTCTTCCAGAGGTCCTGAGTTCAATTCCCAACACCCATAGGAGGCTCACAACCATCTGTAATGAGATCTGGCTCCCTCTTCTGGCCTGCAGGGATACATGCAAATAGAACACTGTATACATAATAAACGAATAAATCTTCAAAAAAAAAAAAAAAAAAACGAAGGAAACAAGTCTTTAAAAAAAAAAAAAAAAAAAAGGCTGGACGGTGGTGGCACATGCCTTTAATCCCAGCACTCGGGAGACAGAGCCAGGTGGATCTCTGTGAGTTCGAGGCCAGCCTGGGCTACCAAGTGAGTTCCAGGAAAGGCACAAAGCTACACAGAGAAACCCTGTCTCAAAAAACAAACAAACAAAAAAAAAAGTGTGTATTTATGTATATATGTGTATGTATGTATAGGTGTGTATGTGTGTATAAATGTGTTTGTAGATGTATGGTGTGTGTACATGTATGTCTATGAATATGTGTGTATGTACGCATATGTGTATATTTGTGTGTATGTATGTATGTGTGAGTGTGTTCCACCAATTGAGAGAGGACAATGGTAACACTGAATTGTCACTAAAGATAATGATGTTTTAGTTAATATTATGGACTCCAAGTCTGGAGAGGCATTCTGTGTCTCCAAGCATTCTTATCTGAGATGCTGAACCTCAGAAGCAGAAAGACACGGGCACCCTTTCCCATGTCTGTATATCCCTACCTTGAATATGCTCACACTCTCCCCTGCCTGTGCACCACCACCCTGGACATGCTCACACTCTCCCCTGCCTGTGCACCCCCACCCTGGATATGCTCACACTCTCCCCTGCCTGTGCACCCCTACCCTGGAGAGGCTCACACTCTCCCCTGCCTGTGCACCCACACCCTGGACATGCTCACACTCTCCCCTGCCTGTGCACCCCCACCCTGGACATGCTCACACTCTCCCCTGCCTGTGCACCCCCACCCTGGATAGGCTCACACTCTCCCCTGCCTGTGCACCCCCACCCTGGACATGCTCACACTCTCCCCTGCCTGTGCACCCCCACCCTGGATAGGCTCACACTCCCCGCTGCCAGTTCATTCCCACCTTGGATATGCTCACAGCAGGGCAAAGTAGAGGGAGCTCCCTGAAGACACTTTTTTCATTCAGCTTCTCTCCACATGCATTTGTGTGCTCCCTTCATGGAGAACAAGGTGGAGCAGGCATGGCAGCCCACAAGGGCTGTGATGGTGAGGAGGGAACCAGAGTTCCTAGTCTTTGTACTTTGAACAGTAGGCTGAATCCCCATGAAACAGCACTGTCAAGGAATCACCTGGTAGCGATTACTGTTTTTCTGTAATAGGGTCCTGACTCCCACCACATAGTAAAATAATAATTGTGAGTTAGCAGCGCAACACTGCTTCATTAACTCACTCAAATGCCTGTAAAACCAACGATTGCCCTGGGGACGTCGGGGCTCTGAGTTGATCTTGTATACCACACCTGCTCAACAAGCTTCGCTTTGCACGTCACTCGCTGTCACTCAAAACCCTACGACCAAAAACATTCTTTCTCTTAAACACAAGGCAGGGATCGAGGGTGTCTAGACTTCCTTATAAAGGCTCGAAGCTGCTGCTCCTTGGCTGCTAACTTGGGATAATGGCCTCTAGAGCAGGGGCAACTGCTAGGAAAGCCAGGCTGCAGGACATTGCAGAAAAATGCAACAGGACGGAACAGCTGCCAAGGAGTTAGAACAGACAGCAGCCACGTGGTCAGGTCTGGCTCTCCAGAGCAGCACACATCAGGACGGGACTGCACAGCCATGGCTTGAGGAAGCACAGAAGCAGCTGGAGATGTGTGTTGGGTACCTGGAGGGCACATGCTTCCCACCAAGACCTCATCTGCCCTGACTTGTGGCACAGAAATGCTTTCCACTGCATTTTTTTCGGGTAGTGTTCCTGAAAGTCACAGGAGCTCTTTCTAGACATGTCAAGTACACTAGCATCCTCAAGAAATCCCACAGTGGACACATTCTGTCACCCCAGCATCACTAGATAAGCAAGGCACCAGGGAGACCCAATATTAGTGGGGATTATTGACATAAAAGGAAGTACTAGGAACTATAGACAAATTATTTTCAAATATTGATTTTTTTTTTTTAAAAATCCTGGGAACTTCTGGGAGAGAACAACATCCAGAAATACTTTTCTCTAGCTAAAATCCTATTTTTAAAAATTGTTGCCAGGCAGCGGTGGTACACACCTTTGATCTCAGCACTCAGGAGACAGAGTCAGGCGGATCTCTGTGAATTTGAGGCCAGCCTGGGCTACAGAGCGAGATCCAGGACAGGCACCAAAACTACACGGAGAAACCCTGTCTCAAAAAGCCAAACAACAACAACAACATTGTTTAAGCTAGGTGTAGTGGTACGAATACCTTTAATCCCAGCACTCAGGATGAAAAGGCAGGCAGATCTCTGTGAGTTCGAGGCCAGCCTGGTCTACAGAGTGAGTTCCAGGACAGCCAGCGTTGTGTGGTAAAGACCTTGTCTTGAACAAACAAGCAAGCAAAAAGCGTTAAGGAGTCTAGAGAGATGGTACAGCAGTTAAAAGCAGGTACTGCTCTTGCAGCGGACCTAAGTCCAGTTACTAGCATCTTTGTTAGGTGACTTACAACTACCTGTTACACCAGTTCGCAGGGGATCTGATGCTCTAAATTCACACGCACATACCTACATATACACAGAATTAAAAATAAATCGTTTAGAACGTTCTTTTTGGGGAAAGTTATTCATCAACATTGTTCAATTGTTTTTCTAATTCTGCAAAGTCATCAAGGAACGTTTTTCTCCCAATTTTCCCTATTCACCTTTCCTACTTAGCTCTCTAAACTGCTAACATTGAAGTCCGTTTTCTTCCATACTTCTGTGGGTGCACAAACAGACATGAGTGCACCCTCCTGCCCGTCATATCCAACACACACCCATGTACCTCTTGGTAATGAGTCTTCGAGACTCTTTATACCTACAGCCATGGGTAGAGGATAAAGGAGCCAGCCTGTGTAACCAGCTCCAGGTTGATAAGCATTGACATGCTTCTCTTTGTGCTGCCAGAGTGACAGGCAGCAGACTGTGGGAAGGTATTTGAGGGTTGGATGGAAGGTTTCCAGGTTAGATGGATGTTGTGGAACTGCTCTCCACCAGCAATGAAGGAACATGCCTGCAAGTTTCTTAGCACCCACTGACTGCATGCATTCTCACGGCCTTCCATCTGCCAGGCACATCTGCATGAAAGACAGCATCTGGGGGAAGGACAGGCCTCTTGCATAGGCTGAGGGATCACGTATTTCTCCTGGCACTGAGTGTCCACATCCTTTGTCCTCCACCCCTTTGACATCCTTATTCTTTTACCCTCTAATTCCTTTTCTTGATACTTCATGGGAGTGATGTATGATGATCAACAGTGTCAAGATCTAGAATGACCTAGGAGACGAGCCCCTTGGGCATGCCTGTGAGGGATTGTTTATATTAGGCTACTAGAGGTAAGAAGACCCACTCCATTTCATGGAGGCAATGTCGCATGGCCTGGGGTAAGGTGGAGCACCAGCATTCATCTCTCTCTGTTTCCTAACTGCCTCAAGCCCTGGCTGCTGTGACTGCCCGAGGGCTGGACCGCGTTCCCTGGAACTGTGAGCCACACTAGGTCCCTCAGCAGTTTTTGTCAAGGTACTCCATCATGGCAACAGAGCACCAGGAACACTGCATCCCTGGCCTCAGCTTGTCCTTGGGTTTTTAATTCTACTCACGCTGTATTTGCTACAAAGAAAAGAAATTTAATGGAATATTCCAGCCTGATCTCTAGAGCCTGTCTGTCTTGAGGAGCAGTTAGAAAGGCGTTTTCGGCGTGTTTCTGAGGATTCTCACATGTCTGTGTTTCCTGTATTCCTTTCACTTAAATTAATTCATCTAGAATCCATCCTGGGCTACAGGATAAGGTATCAGTCTGTCTAGATACCACTAGATACCGTGCGCTGGCTGTGTGTGTGTGTGTGTGTGTGTGTGTGTGTGTGTGTGTGTGGCGCACAGGGGAGGGGGCGGGTTCTCTTCTGCTTTACAGGATAAATGTGAGTCTTCTGCCTGCATGGTTCTGTTTTAGCAATGATAGCTTTATAATTAACATATCTTAATATGTGGTAGGGTGATTCTCAATTTATTTTGTCATGTGACTTCTAGAATCACCTTGCCTAGTTAAAAACCATTTTCATGTATTTATAATAATGGCATCATAAATTAGTTTGGAGAATTGACCACTTAACAGTCTGAGGTGTTTCCCCCCCACACCTGAAAAATATGATATATTCAGTTTGGAGTAAATCCTAGAGGTTTATAACCTTGGGGTTCTCCAGGTTTTCAAAAATCCATAAAAATAATAAATAGTCCAAGTACCCACCCACAACTTCTTATTTGACTATGTCTTCTTTATCAAAGCTGCTGTGCGTGGCAACAAGTAGAAAGCTATGCCAGGGAAAATCATCAAACTTTATATTCTCCCAGGTTAGCTTATCAATTAATAAATATCCAAAGCCAGGCATAACAGCACATGTCTTTAATTTCAGCACTCAGGGAGCAGAGGCAGGAGGATCTCTGAGAGTTCAAAGCTAGCCTGGTCTACATAGTGAGCTCTAGGACAGCCAGGGCCACATAGAAGTACCCTGTCTTAAAAACACTAAAAAATAAAATTAAATTATCTAAATTGGTGATGGCTCATCAGTTAAGAACACTGGCTACTCCTTCAGAGATCACAGTTCTGCAGAAGATGCCAGCTGGATGGCCGGCTCACACAAGGCTTCTTACAAGTGTCTCTAACTCTAGTCTAGGGGAATCTGATGCCCCTTTCAGGCCTTCTTAGGTACTGCACACATACGGAGCACATACATACACACAGGCAAACACTCATACACATAAAATAAAAATAGATAAACCTTTTTTAAAAAGTATCTAGACATTTAGAAAGAACATTCTCCTTCCAGCACCCAGTGTCTTCTAAGCCTCTGCTTGAATCACTTATACGATGTATTTCTTTGCTTTGTGAGTTCAAATCTTTTCAGTACTGTATAAAACTTGGGAAACCATGAAGGGAAAATAGTGCTGATAGTTCAGTTACTACAACCAGCTGCTTCCTCGGTCCATGGAAGCTCTGCTCATCTCAGGAGGAGGCGGCTCTGGGTCTGTCTCCTGCCCTCTGGACCAGCGACTCAGGTGTCTTTGTCCATGCCTAATGTGGGGAAAGGAAAGCTGAGAGTCTGCTCTCCACAATCTACTGAGGAACTTCCAACCTGGGGCTGGGCTGGCTGTGGCTTATCTCGGGGACAGGGCTTGCCCTGAGGGCTGGTAGCTGCTCAGACAGGCCCCTGGGGAGGTGTCTTGCTTTTCATGTTTCCTGCTACATGTTTTCCCTGTGTTATTGTGATTTAAAAACCAAGTTGTGCTTGAAGTAGGAGAAAGATGGAGTCCGGAACTCATTAGTCAGTGTGGCCTTTGCTCCACTTCTAATTCACTTGAGTAACATTATCTTGTGCCCAGTCAGTCAGTCACATGATAGATAAAAATCCAAGAGTATTGAGCCAATACTGGTGTTAGTTTTATAATGGGGCACAGGAAGTAAAACCTACTTCTAGAATAAAATGTGTGGGATTTAAGGCCAGCAGACTCCAGAAGCATTCTGCTCCCCACCTTCCTCCTTCTACCTCCTCCTCTTCAGCTTCCTCTTCTTCCCTCCTGAATTTCTCTCCTCCCCGCTTATCCTTCCTTAGGGTTTTATTGCTGTGAAGAGACACCATGACCATGGCAACTCTTATAAAGGAAAACATTTAATTGGGGCTGGCTTACAGTTCAGCGGTTTAGCCCATTATCATCATGGCGGGACATGGCAGCATGCAGACAGACATGGTGCTGGAAAGGTAGCTGAGAATCCTACATCTTGGTCTGAAGCAGCAAAGAAGGACTGCCATACTAGGCCTACCTAGCTTGAGCATAGGAGAGCGGAAAGCCCACCTCCACCGTGACACATTCCCTCAACAGGGCCACACCTCCTGATAGTGCCACTCCCTAGAGGCCAAGCATTCAAACACATGGCTCTGTGGGCGCCATTCCTATTCAGACCGCCACACCATGCTGCCCCCTCCCCTCACCATGCTCAGAGGGTGGAGCAAGGGCACCCTGCCATGAAGGCTCTTCATCCTGATTACAGAAAAGCTCTGATAGTACTTTTTTGCTCTCCACACTCTGTCACAGCCTGGAACTGAGCGATCTGGCCACCCTCTTCAGCCTGCATCCTGTACCACTCATCGCAGCCACCAGAAACCAAACCCAAGATTCAATGCACTGTGGGGATCACTTCAAGTGTTTCCAGGCTAATTGTGCTGGTGTTGAAGAACAAACGTGCAATTAAGCATCCTCCCTGCCCATCCGCTGCCCTGGCTTCTGATTTCCCTGCCACATCTGCTTGTTAATCTGCATGATGATTATTCCTTTGTTTTCAGAGACTCTTCTCCTCTTTTCTTCCGCACTACTGTCAAGGTCTGAGCTTCTGAGGATCATTATTTTCTAAATTAAACTTTATCTGAAGAGGTTTATCACGGATGAAGGGTCAGATTGCTATGCAGGGTATTTTGACATCTTTTTGTATATTTATTTAATGAGGGAATGGCAGTATTTGGGCATCTGCAGCCATAGTGGTGATACTCCTGGACAGGAAGAGTCCCCCACGGAGATTGAGACTGCTCTGGTGATTAACCTCTGTGCCTGTGAGTGCTGCTCTGTACCACAGACGTTGTCACTGCCTACCAAGTGCCCCTCCCCCAGTGAGTACTGAGTACTGTCCCCACAAAATCTACTCTTGTCACGGATGCTATTCTGGGTTCCCATAAAGACTTGCACCTTGCTCCCTGTAGAAAAGTGAGTTTAGATTTTCTTTCCATCTTGGATCCTGAAATTTTACGTGAAAAAGAAAAAGGAAGAGTAGCTTGATATAGATGCACCTTTTTTTTTTCTTGCTTGTGCATGTGTGATGCATGTGGATGTGTGTTTGCATATGTATAGAAGCATAGGCATGTGTGTAGAAGCCAGAGGTCAACACTGGGTGCTTCCCAGACTGCTCTCAGCTTACTAAGGCAAGGTTAGTCTTGAGTTAAATCCAGAGTTGGCACATTTTGCTAGTCTGGCTAACCAGCTTGGGCCCTGGGATCCCATGCCTCCTCCTCCTGAGCACTGGTGTTGTAGGTGAGTGACCGTGTGGGGCTGAGGATCCAAACTCTGTCTTCACTCTGGAGTGGCAACTGCTTCCTTTTCTCACTGAGCCACCTCCGCAGTCCTGGGCTTATTGCCTTTTCTGTCCCTGACCGTACTCAGAGTTAAATGTATCCTGTCTTTGAGGACTCCATGCTGAAGTTCTCACCTGGCATTGTTTCCTTCTCTCTTCCTTCTTTCCCAGCATCCCCTCTCATGCCTACAAACTGCTACTCAGTTCAACTCTCACCCTCAAAGATGAGAAGCCTAGAGCCTGGGCCAGCTAATCCTGTTATCCACGTAACATGGCTGTTCAGTCCTTGGGTAGATTTTATTTTCTTTCCTACACTTTCCAGGATGCCAGGGAATAGGTTTTCCATGTTTGTGGGAGTGGATGAGTAGCTCATATGGTATGTCTTGCTGGATGCACTCAGAATAGCCAGGTGCACAGCTGAGGCTGGCTAGTGAGGAAGAGAAGAGCCCTACCCAAGCGCCTGCAGGGTTTCAGATGCTCCATGGACATCACCACGTTCCAGCCTTGCAGTGAGAGGCCAGCCCTACCCCAGCACCTGCACAATGCTCCGTGTACATTGTGGCGTTCCATCCTTCAAGGCAGGTAATGTGTTTAAAGTCTGAGTTCATAGACAGCGTGGGGCTTGTCATGGGCTGCACTGCTTGGAAGTGTCAGAAAGGGATTAGAGTTATGAGCGTGTATTCCCAGCAGTTCCTGCTGGCTTCAAAATGCTTCCTAGTCTGTCCCAAGAGAGCCGCACACCAGCCAGTAAAGAAGGTAAAAAACCACAAGAACACAATAACATTGTTTTTCCTGCTATTGACAAAGAATTAAAATGTTTTAGAAATTCATGCTTGGAATACATCACTTGGACCTCACACAGAGAGTGTGGATGCATCCATGCCTGTGGGGTAACAGGTTCCCTTTCAGCTGGTTTTCTTTCTAAACAGTCCATTTTTTTTTTTTAAATTTTTGAGCTGAGGATCGAACCCAGGGCCTTGTGCTTGCTAGGCAGGCGCTCTACCACTGAACTAAATCCCCAACCCCAGTCCATTTATTTATCCACTCACTCCCTTATTTATTTTTGAGACAGAGTCTCATATGGCCCAAGCCTGCCCCAGACTCACTATGTTGCTCTGCCTGACCTTAAACTCCTGATAAGGGCTGGAGAGATGGCTCAGCGGTTAAGAGCACTGATTGCTCTTCCAGAGGTCCTGGGTTCAATTCCCAGCAACCACATGGTGGCTCACAACCATCTGTAATGGGATCAGATTCCTTATTCTGATGTATATATAACATATATGAATAAACTCTCGATAACTCTGGTCCCCACTTCCTGAGCACAGGAGTTACAGGAGAGAGAAATGCTCATGGTTGAACTGAGGGTGTCCCCAGCTCCTAAGCCGCTGCCATCCCGGGTCCTCTGCTGAGTCGGCCATGTTTTCACATCCTTCACTTTTCCTTCACTTTAGAACTGAAAGTGAGATGAAGCCCCAGGCTGCTTTGTCCTTAAATTTATCATGATCTATGTGAAGCAAAGACACCATGTCGTAGACAGATGCTAGAATCTGAGTCACAGCTTTTGTAATTACAGCTTCAGTTAAACTGCTAAAACACAGAAGGCTGAGGAAATAACTAGCGAGTTGCAGGTCATCTTAAACATGTATTTATCATGCAGGCCACAGCAATCCCATTAAAGGAACAATTGGAGAAGGAGCCAGGCATCCTCACCCATTTCTCTTTTAATCTGTGTAAAACCATATCAAATTGCTCTATTACAGTGATATTTAATAAGAAAATTACTTCGCTGTATGTGAAATAAAGTACCATTTTTAAAATGTTATAGCAAAAATAAACTGTATAAATATAAAAAAAAATCTAAAATACCAATACTATTTCCTTTCATTTGCTAAATTCACGCCTTGGTTAAACTTTTTTTAATTCTATTTTATAGAGCAAAAGAAAAATCTCTCTTCAAAGAAGGGGAGACAGGGACACAGCAGCCAAGGTCTCATTCTGCAGCCCTGTTGTAAAATCAGATTTTATAATCAGCTATACTGTTAGCGGGATATAGCCATAGCCGGTTGTTGTGAATTACAACACAAGTGTGCAGAGACTACAAGTCAAGTAGGCACAAATTTATAAAAACATGACTTGACTTATTTATTAAGACTATGTCTCACCGGGCAGTGGTGGCACATGCCTGTAATCCCAGCACTCAAGAGGCAGAGGCAGGTGGATCTCTGTGAGTTCAAGGCCAGCTACCAAGTGAGTTCCAGGAAAGGCACAAAGCTACACAGAGAGACCCTGTCTTGGGGAAAAAAATTAAAAAATTAAAAAAAAAAAAAGACTATGTCTCACAATGTAGCCTTGTCTGTCCTGGAACTCACTATGTAGACCAGTCTGGTTTCAAATTCACAGAAATCTGCCTGCCTCTGCCTCTCAAGTGCTGGGATTAGAGGTGTGCATCATCACATGAAGCTCCGTTCCTTTTTTCTGAAATCATCATGAACTGGGTAGAACTTTAACACACTGACGAGCTGCTGTACACAACACACAACACACACACACACACACACACACACACACACACACACACACACATGCTCGGCACTGTTGCTGAGTATATCTGTTTGGTTTTCCAGGGTTATCTCTGAGATGACAGTTTCTTCAAAATATATTGTTTGACAGTTTCGTACATGAATATAATGTATGATTTTACATTAATACAGTCATAGCCTGCCCTCTTTTATCCTCTTCTAGCCCTCCTGTAGTGGTTAGAATAAGAAATGTCCACCATAGTCTCAGGCATTTGAAACTAGGTCCCCAGGTGGGGTTTGGGGGGAGGTTTAGGAGTGGGATCCTTGCCGGCAGAAATCATCACTGGGGCCCAGCTTTGAGACTAAAAGCCCCACGCCATTTCCGGTTCATTCCTCTGCTCCCTGCTTGACACTGAAGATGTGAGCACTCAGCTTCCTGCTCCCATCACCATGTCTCCATGTGCCGCCACGCCTCCCCGCCACGCCTCCCTGCCACAGGCACCTCAGTCACAGTGTTTAATCCCAGCAATAGAAAGATAGCTAGTACACGCCTCCACCCCACCACACACAGGTCAAGTCCCCATCACAATGTTGTGTCCTTCTGTTTTGATTTTGTTCTTGGCTTGTGACCTACTGGGTTTAGCCCCTCATGCAGGCATGGGTGCAGAGATACCCACCGGAGCATGGGAAATTCATCCATGGACACATCACTGAAGAAGAGTCCTAAACTGCAATTAGCTTCCCTGGGCAGGGCTGACATTACCCCATCATCCCGTGGCTCTTACATCCTTTTCTCCCTCTCTGCCTCAGTGTTCTCTAAGCCATAGGATATAGATGTCCTACTTAAGACTGAGCACTCGGCAATTTTATTTTTCAGGACTCCGACCAGCCATAAATCTCTACGCTAACTGCCAGTATCTCAAGTATTTAAAATCTACATGCACAGACAGACATAGACACACACACACACACACACACACACAGACGTAGACACACACACACACACACAGACTCACACACAGACATACACATACACACAGACACACACACACAGACTCACACACATACACAGACATAGACACACACACACACACACACAGACTCACACACATACACACACACACACAGACGTAGACACACACACACACAGACTCACACACAGACATACACATACACACAGACACACACACACAGACTCACACACATACACAGACATAGACACACACACATACACAAACATACAGATACACACACAGACAGACACACAGACTCACACAGACATATACAGACACACAGATACGCACAGACACACACTCACGAAGACACACAGACACATACACACAGACATACATACACAGACAGACACACAGATACACATACAAACAGACAGACAGACACACAGACTCACACAGACATATACAGACACACACAGACACATACAAACACACACTCACAAAGACACACAGACACATACACAGACATACATACACAGACAGACACACAGATACACATACAAACAGACAGACACACAGACATATACAGACACATACAAACACACACTCACGAAGACACACAGACATACATACACAGACAGACACACAGATACATATATACACAGACACATATATACACAGACAGATAGACACCCCCCCACACACACACACACACACTTGAAATAAACTAAGAAGCGAGGCCGGGAAGAAAGATAAAAAGAAACAAACTCCAATTTGACAACAAACACTTAAGCATAAGGGAAGAAATGAGCTTAGTCTAAAATTGCCATTCTCAAGACAGATGGAGAGAAGATGACCAGAGAGAAATGTCCTAGAGTCACAGACTGAACATCCCAGGCCCAGATGAACCCCAGGTTCCCCGTGTGCCTGTCCAGAACCTGGGGACCAGCCCACTGGAGTGCCCCTCAGCTAGTCTCCATTGCTCCTGTAGTCACAGGCACCAAGGGCTTTATTCTAATGCTAGTTGCCCCTCAGAAAGTGTTGGCTGAGTCCCAAGGGTGTCCTAACCAATGCCCTCACAGCAACTGGGCAGACATGATTATCCTGCCTCATCATCCCCTCTTTCCCCATGAAGAAACTGAGACTCAAGACCCCTCATCAGGGAAGAGGAAGGACTGAGGAGTGGGTCTAACTCCTATGAAGAGTTTGCTTCACACAGCAGAACCTGTTTCTGCATCATCGACGATGAAAGAACAACTAGGCAATGTCCAGTCTTCATGTTATATGGAACTTCTCCGACACTGGTGGCATCTGCCTTTCACCCTGACACCAGCTGTGGTCCTGGGTTAGGTATCTTCCTGAGCCTTGGCTCTACCATCTGGTAGATGAGGGGGATGTTGGCACTCTTCCTGTGTGCACTCGGGTGATGAGAAATGCTGTTACCAGACTCCTGAGAAACTGCACCAGTTCTAATATGTTCTAGTGCTACAAAGTCTGTTTGCAAAAACTCAAACATGGCAGATGGGCAATGCAGTGTTCCACCGTTACCCGTGCAAGAAGACCGACGAAGTTTAGCTACAGCCTATCATATTTTACAACAATTATGGGGACGTGATTGGTGGAAATTTCAGTTCAGTTCTTAGGGAAGGAAATAAGAGGTTTGTTTGTTTGTTTTGTTTTTAGCACACTCCCTCTAACATCCTGAGGAAATGTGTGGGGAAACTGTGTGTGGGGTGCAAGTGTGCAAGTGTGTGCCTGTGCATATATGCACATGTAGAGGCCAGATAGTGACAATGGGCGTTGTCCCTCAGGCTCTGTCTACCCTGTTTGTTGAGACATGATTTTTCAATGGTCTAGAAGTTGCCAAGTAAGCTAGGCTGGCGGGCCAGTCTGCCTCAGGGATCTGCTTGCCTCTCGTGCAGGAACAGCCAATGTCTGCCAGCGTGTCTAGCTTTCCTATATGCGTTTTGGGGGTTAACTTAGGTCTTTGTGCTTGTATGGCAAGTACGTGACCAAATGCTAAATGAACTATCATCCCAGACTCTAAGGAAATACTTTCTTTAATTAAAATTTTTCTTTTGTTTATTCCTCTCTCCATCCCTTCCCTACCTCTCCCTTATTTCTGTGTGTGTGTGTGTGTGTGTGTGTGTGTGTGTGTGTGTGTGTGTGTGTGCATTCACACTGAGACACATGCCGGGGGGCAGAAAAAGGGCATCAGATTGCTTGAATCTAGAATTACAGGAGTTTGTAGGAGGCCTGGCTTGTTTCAGGCTTGCTTCCACATAGGGAGCTGAGATCAGAACTCACTCCTGCCTTCACGATTCCAAGTATTGGTGACTGGTGAGCCATTCTCCAGATGCCCTCCCAATAGCTTTGAGAGCAGAGCCAGTCAAATATCAACAAAGGACAAACAGTCACCACAGCAGCCTCCTCCTCAGTTCCCACCTGCTGCTCAGTTCCAATCTCTCTTGAGCTGATGTCCCTCAGCTTCTGGCCCCAAAGAGGCAGCCCCGCAGAGCCTCAAGCGACCATGCTTTCGAGGACACCAACACTCCCCTGTGCAAAGTGAGCTGAGCCTTGTTACTGAACAGGAATCACGTTTGTGGGCTAGCAAGTGTGGCTTGGCTCACAAGAGTCACCCTTCTGCAGAACTCCCTTAGAAGGCCTCAGCAAAGTCTGCATCTGGAAATTTAATCTGCCCTGTCCTCACTGACAGTTCGGCCCCAAAGCCAAGGTGTAGTACCCACAAAGCGCCCTGTGAAGTTCCGAGGAACCCTGTCAGGGCATCTTAACTCCTGCACACTTGAGTCAATGCCCCTCAAGACCTTGGCTTCAAAACCACACAGGCCCTTTGTGTAGTATGGTTAGTCTGGTTTGTAGAAGACACTTTGAGGCTGGAGGCTGGGACTACCTCTGACCAGGAAGTGAAGTCGGCAGTCATGTCTGCACTGCAGACTGTACCTCACCTTCTGCAGCAAAGCGTTTTAGAGAGGCTAAAATAGAGAAGCAAAGCAGTGGCAAGTCAGTCGAAATGAAGGTGTTGGGTGTTTCTCAGTGACCCAGTGCTGCTGGGTTTGTCTAAAGCTTCAAAGACATGTGACTATCCTGTGGGATTCAGAGGTGGCTATCTCTCTCTCCTTTTTCGTGTCATTGAAAGATTATGTCACACACCTTTTGACTAGAAGAGGCTAATCCTGGAGACTTCCAAACTTGTCACTGTTTTTATAATCAAATGTAGCTCACAGATCATGCGTTCTACTTCTAATTTACACCTTTAGCTCATGTGAAAAGCGGTGCTGTCCTTTACATCCTCTCAAAAAGGCAGACCGTTAGATTTTGCTGTTATTTCAGGTAGATTCTCTACTTTGGATTTTTGTTTGACTCAACTTCTCTAAAACACTGACTCTGATGGCACTCAAAAATTACAAATTACTTATTGTTGAATAGGTGGTTAAAAAGAGTAAGCCAGAGCTATTCATGTGTGTGTGTGTGTGTGTGTGTGTGTGTGTGTGTGTGTGTGTGTGTGTGTGTCTGTCTGTCTGTCTGTGTAAGTACATGTATACACACACACACACACACACACACACACACACACACACACACACACACACTTATCCTTTTAGCTACAGATAAGTGTAGCTCTCAACCCTCATCATTTTTTTTTTCTCCAGACAGGTTCTTGCAGAGATCTACCACTTGTCAAAATACAAAGATTAAGTGGCTGTGGGGTGTACAGTCCTGATGGGAATATTTACAATATTACCCTACACCCAAGGCTCAGAGAACACTGCAAAAGAAATGAAAGATTTTAAGAGCCAAAGGACCAAGACATGTGCCATAAAATAGTGTCTCCTAGACATGATAGAGAAGCTGTACCATGAAATCTCAATGATATGGCCACCTATACAAGACCTGCTTACAGATCACACCATTCAATATGCCAGTGCGGATGTGGGAAATTTCACAAGGTCCCCACCCCTAGACGAAGAGTCACAAGCAGTGAGGAAGGGGGAATCAATTTTCTCCAGTAATAAGAACTTCAATATGTTATCTAATTCCAGGTGATCAGACCTAAATATATGACATAAGAGCACTGCTAACTGAACTCAGTAAGGGAGGGGTGTGTGTGTGTGTGTGTGTGTGTGTGTGTGTGTGTGTCTGTAATAATATAATTATAGAAGTGATCATATATCTGAGAGAAAGGAGAGGAGTTGGCGTGAGAAGGAGGGTTAGAAATAATACATATTTTTATGTATGAAATTCTCAAAAAGAAAAAAATAAAACCAAGACTACTACACTAAGATAATATACACACCAAAGCCCCTTTAAAAGCACACCATTCAGTTTTCAGCATATTTACAAGGCTGTGCAATCATCATCCCTAGAGAGAAACAGTAACCCCAAATAGTAATTACCAGCTGTGATGGTTTGAAACAGAAGGGCCCCCCATAGGCTCATATTTTTGAAAGCTTGGTCCCCAGATGACATAACTGTTTGGGAAGGATTAGGAAGTACGTCACTGGAAGAAGCAGGTTTCAAAGCCCAGTGAGTCCTTTCTGCCCCATGTTGTAGACTGAAATGTAAGTTCTCAGTCACTGCCCCAGGCACATGCCTGCCTGCCTGTCTGCCTGCCTGCTGCAGCCCTGCTCCCCACCATGATGATCACAGACTCTAATCCGTCGAAATCACAAGCCCCAATAAACCCTTCTACAAGTCCTCTTGGACATGGTGTTCTCACAGCAAACAACAAATAACCCAGAGATGTGGAGTCAAGTGACCACTGGCTGAGCCCTCTGAAACTGTGACCAAAATGAGTAATCCCTCCGCTAGGTGGTTTCTGTCAGATTTTGTTCATGGCAACACAAAACTTACTGAATTCTTTCCCACTGAGAGTGTTTGGGGCTTTCACGTTACCACATTCTTGTTAGCATCTGTTATCTGTGGTTATTTTAATCACTTACTGGCTATGAAAGGGTGGTAGTTTGAATGTAATTGGCCCTCATAATCTCATAGGGAGTGGCAGTGTTAGGAGGTTTGGCTTTGTTGGGGGAAGTGTGTCACTGTGGGGGTGAGTTTTGAGGTTTCCTGTGTTCAGGATACCACCCAGTGTCTCAATTGACTTCCTGTTGCCTGAAAGTTGTAGGACTCTCAGCTACTACCCCATCAATATGTCTGCCTGCATAACGCCATGTTCCCCGTCATGATGATAATGGACTGAACCTCTGAAACTGTAAGCAAGCCACCCCAATGAAATGTTTTCCTTCATAGGAGTTTTTCATGGTGTCTCTTTACTCTCGAGGCGGGGCATCCCTCAAAATACAAGGGTTGTTAGGTTGTATGAAGTCGTTTTTTGTTTTGCTGTTTTCCTCTGTGGATCTTGCTTTCACTGTATATCTAATAACCATGACTAAACATAAGGTTTTGAAAAGATGTGTGGACCTTTACTCCTAGGAGACTTGGCAGCTTAAGCTCTTACATTTAGGAAGTTGATCTAGGCACATTTTTTGTATAGAATATAAGATAATGACTTACATGAAGTGCCTTTCACTCAGTTTTGAGACTTTGGTACTATAAGAAAAGGAGATCACAGGAGGCCACCACTAGCACTTGAGCGCCTCCAGGGAGGGTCCTTTCTTGTCCTGCTCTTGAGCTTTGAGGCCAGTGCACCACACATTGAAGCCATCATGGTCATCTAGCCCAGCACTGGGAATCCAAAGAGCACCAACGGAGGAAAAAGAAGTTTTCTCCTTAAATCACTTTTCTCTGGACATCCGCTGAAGGCCACACATTAAACTCTCCCAGAACAGCACTGAAAACTGACCTTTGGTCAGATCCTGAAGGCAAAGAAGCACCCTGACTATAGCCATGTTTTGTTATTCTCACATTGTTTTCCCTTTATTAAAACATATATGCGGGGTTGGGGACTTAGCTCAGTGGTAGAGCGCTTGCCTAGCAAGCACAAGGTCCTGGGTTCAGTCCTCAGCTCTGAAAAATAAAACACACACACACACACACACACACACACACACACACACACACACATGCACACATACATGCAGGCATACATACACATACAAATATGCACACACATGCAGGCATACACACACACACACACACACACACACACACACATGCACACATACATGCAGGCATACATACACATACAAATATGCACACACATGCAGGCATACACACACACACACACACACACACACACTCTGAACAGGCTGGAACACAGTTTACCCTGTGCATGTTTCACAGTAAAGTGACAGTGGTAACAGTGCCCCACTGTAAAAGCACGAAGCTGGTGACTATTCTGCATCCTGCTGTAAGATGGCACAGGAGACTGTACCACTGTCCTTCCTTGTGACTGCTATGGGAACACACTGTTTCAACTCTATGTCACTGGTCTATTGGAGACCAATGCTGTCAACAGGACCTGTCACAGAACCAGAATGCTCATTCAGGCTGTTCCCTCCATGCAGAGGTCACCACCCACTCTCACCTACTGAGAACCTGAAATGTAGCCAGTGCTGGAGGGACTGAAGTTGCATGTCTCTTGAGTTGAATTTAAATAGCCAAAGAAACACAGTGACTTCTCTGCTGGACAGGCCCAGTTTATAATCACACTGACTCATTTGGTTGCCACCAATGTGTTCAAAGAACAGTGGGACCTGTGGCTGGAGAGGCGGCTCAGTCATTACTATGTAGGCACAGAGACCTGAACTCCATTCTCATCACCAACACGAGAAGACAGGCTAAGCAGTACATACCTATAATCCTAGTAATGGGGAAGCAGAGGCAGGAGGATCCCTGGGGCTTTGCTGCCTGTCAATCAAGCCAAATCAGCAACCTCTAGGTTCAGTAAGAGATCCTGTCTCAAAAACTAAGGCGAAGAAGTACAAAAGATGGCAGCCAATACCAGCTTTTGTTCTCTGCATACACATGCTCACACACCCATATACCCACATACATATAACACACACACACACACACACACACACACACACACACACACACACACAACAGTAGGAAGGGATTCAGTAGGGCAGTCTGTTGACCCATTTCACAAAAAGGCAAAAAGTTGAGGTAGAGTCTTGGCTGATCTGAGCTGGTTAATTCAAACAGTAGTGCATTTTGCTAGAGACATTTGCCTCCTCTCTCTGCCAAGGTAAAGCATATATGTAGATATCTGGCAGGATCTGTCCTCTACTCTGCCTGCCAAGCATATAACTAAAATTAAAAGTTTCATTGCTAATAGCTTTTTATGTACCCTGTAGAAATCTTGGAAAGCACATAATCATGAAAACGACATGCAGATAGACATATAAGTTAGCACATCGCCTGCAGCAAAGGCTCAATGTCTGGTGTGTAAAGGAAGCTGGCAGCACAGACACCACCCTCTGTGCTTGGCCTCAGCAGTTGGCTTGCCCACATACTCTTGGCCTTCCTGAAGCTATGGCAACGTGAATGCAATGGACTGTTTCTACCACGCAACACCGTTTCAGATAGATGTCACCCTCGCTCTCTGTTGTGGTTTGAATGTGGAATGTCTGCTACAGGCCTATGTGTTGAAAATCTTCCTCCCCAACTAGAGATGCTGTTTGAGAAGATTCTGGGACTTTCAGGAAGTAGAGCTTCACTGCAGGAAGTGGGTGACTGGGGGTGGGCATTGAAGCTCCACTTCCTGTTTATTCTTTGCTTGGTGATGCAGCCAGAATGTGACCAGCTCCTGCTGTTCTGCTTTTCCATGAAGGACCACGTGCCCTCTAACTGTGAGCCAAGGCAGACTCCTGTTTCTTTAAGTTACTTCATATCAAATATTTGCTCACAGTCACCAGAAAAATAAGGAAATGTTCTATTTTGTCACTTTGATTCTTCTCCTATAATGTAGTGCCCCACTTAAAAAAAAAAAGACTAAATTAAAGTTTGAATTTCAAGAACACAGTTTCTCTACACAAAAAAAGTCTTGGGGAGACCTGGTTCCCATCTCTATGCCTGCAGGAGGACATAAGTACAAATATTGCAATGGAATTGTCACACAGTGAAAGTCAACTCACACACAAAAATACCAGGAAAGAGTTGGGTAGGGTTTTTTTCCACTCAGGGCTCCAAAGGGCTCTGCAAGGTTCTCTCACAAGAAGTCAAAATCCACGCATACCAGACACATCCTATCTCTCAGTGTGCAGGGATTTAGGAACGAGAAAATGGCATATTTATTTTTTAAAGGAACCAAACACTTGGAAAAGAGTTCAGTGGAAACCCCCCAACCTCCACACCTATTGCTTAGATGAAACATTTACTCTTGTATTCTTCCAGAATGTTTTCTGTCTCTACATAGAATTGGTTTATATCTACAATTACAGGTAATCTTCAGTGGTCAAGGTGGAGAGACTGTGCCCCTGTCCTGGCCTGTGAGGGCTTTGCCTCCTCAATGGCTGTCCTGGCTCCGGCTGGTCACTTCTGAGGAAGTCCTAAGCTGTCCTAGCCATGCCAAACCCATTTTCCAGGGCTCAATTTCTCATGGGTCATCAGAACCACCTACGGCTCACAGCCACTAGTTTTGGCACAGAAGGAACACACCCAACAGCAAATGGAAAGTTCCCTAAAGTCTGTGTTCTTTGTGACTCCTGTAAGCAAACCAAACAATCAATCTACAAAAATGGACAAAATTTCCCTGGAGATGTAACAGAGGGGAGAAGAGGGACTGGACCATGAAGACTGGGACCTGGTGGGTTAAGGGACACAAAGCCTGGCCTGAAACTGACCTTTGGAGCCATAACTGCCTATCAAACACGACATGAATACTTCCAGCTGACTGTGTGGAAACTTTTTTTTTCCTACCCCAGTAGTTACCAGGTCCCAGCCAGTGTAACAAGCAAATGCAAATGATTCAAAAGTGTTTCTCTGGCAATCTGCTGCTGCAAGAATACTTAAATCACAACCTGCATGTGTAGAGAGGTCAGGTGGAGTTTCTAGGCACTTCGGGTAATTGACATTTCTCTAATGTGCACTGCATCATAGCAACCACTTGGCTTCACAATAGTATCTGCCATAACACTTCCTTAGCAACCCGCTAGACACCCTGACTTTGAGATCATCATTATTTTGGCAACGTGCTGAATGTTTGCTGTTCTGAACTTTCCAAAGGTCATCAGCTGCAAACAGGTGTCACTCAGCTTTTCTTTCCTCCCTCCTCAAATCCTCCATTGTGCAAATGGAATTGTAGGACAAAACACAGTGTCTTTTCTTTGTATTTTTCTAATGGGAAAATCAAAATTTATCTGTAGGCTTTTAGGAGGGAAAATCCTACAAAATCTTGACATTGCTTCCCTGTGTTTTATTACTTTGCCACTAACAGAAAGAATAAAAGTGAAAACAAACTGCTTGTTTAATCCACTTTGGAATATTTGGTTTATCTCTCAATACCATTTAAATATATCTGTGACATCCCGTTAAGCAAGAATACAGAATTAATTGATAGTCAATGTGTAACTAGTATTAGAAATCAAATCTGGAGCTTATTTTTAAGTGAAGACTAATCGTTATGTAACTTTCTCAGGTCACTAAATTCCAGAAGAACTCAGAGAAATAGCAGTCACATTGAGCTACTTTCTGCATTAACTATTTTCAAACTTCCCAGTTGGTGAGAAGAAATAATAGCCAAACTGTTTCTCCACAAAGACTTTTAGATGTGAAATTCACACTAATTAAAATAAACGTATTTTTAGATGGATCCCTATTAGCTCTATACGTCCAGGAGCTTTTTCTCACTAATTGTGCATCTGTCTAGTACAGGTTTAAATGTTCGTATGCTACAAAACATAAGATGATTCAAGCTGTTTTTCTGCTCTTTTTCTCCTAGGATCCAAGGGTTCAGAAGTCAACGCAGGCATTAACCAGTTTCTGTGAAGTCCAGTGGCTGTGGGGAAATGAATGTTTTGCAAATGCAATTTCACTGTCCTGTCTCACAGGGCAGGGAGCTGTTTTGAGATGCATATGGGAGCTACAGTGGTCATTCAGTTCAGCAGCGCACAAATCATTTTAAATATGTCAGGCTACCCTTCTGGGAACAGTGTCATTCAGCACAGGGCTTCAGCTACACGGGCTGGCTCCCTTTCTCCCTCTCTCAACACCCCCTTCCCCTACTCCTTCCCGTCTTGCCCTGCCCTAGCTTAGAGTTCAGCCTAAGGAGCCAAGAAGATTTGCAGTCAGGTCTACAGAGCAGGCCAGGCAAAGCAAACACTATTCCAATTTAAACATGGTAAACCGAGGCTCTAAGAAGGCACTGTGGCTAGCATGGGGACCTCAGTCTGCTGGCTGTGCACCTAGTGGGGACAAAACTGACCATTTGTTTGCTTCTGTGGCTGTCCATCCCTCACTTCCCTTTAGAAATTGGAAGTGAACATGAACTGCAGCAGCCCAGAAGGGAGGATCTATTCCCATTCCTAGTGGTCGGTGAACTGTAACTCCCAGCTACTGACATGACGAGCCCTGTCCCAGCTGGACCTCAGCCCCTCCACAGCATCTTGGGGAAAGAGGGGGTGTAGTCTGAAGAAGAGACAAAGTGGGGTGACCATCTTGCTGAAGCGGGCTTGGCCAGAAAGGCTTTTAAAAGGAGACTGGACTGAGAATGTGGGCATTCTAGGCAGCAGTGCCTGAGAGCTGAGAAAACAGCTTCTCTCGGCTGTAGAACTGGCCAGGTTTTCATGTTCATGTTATGAAGAATGGCCCTAGAGAGGTGGAGGTTCATATTTGCAGTCAAGGAAAGGCAGCCTGTTTGGGGGAGGATCCTGAGGGGATCACACAAGAGGGGAACTCGAGCCGACTTCCCATCAAGTACCTGCAGGCTCTCCTGTGGTCACCATCCGAGCCTCTAGGCACACAAAGCCATACCAAAGTCACACAGATAGGCAAACCGGGTGCCTAACTTGCCCCAGTGCACCTACACCCTAGCTGTTTGAGGTTTGATGTCTGAACACACAAAAGAACTTGCCTAACACACAGGTCCCTTAGCAGGGTTGCCATGAAGCCACTCAGGAAATAGTCATCAGCCCCAGGATGATAGAGGCCCTCCATCACAATCTGCTCCTCCCTGACCCCCTGTTCTTCTTCCTGCAAAGGGGCCGAGACACAGAAATGCTGTGTCATCATGTCAGTGGTGACTGTCTCCAGAGTGAAGTATCGCTGGGCTGGGCTTGGTTCAGGCTGTCATGCTGAATCTGCTGCACAGGTTGGTGCTCACTTGGTGCTGTTTCTAAGTCACCCCTGATGGAAACTTTGGGGGTGGCTCTTTGCATACTATTCCATGATGTCCTGGGGAAACATTGACCCATGCATTTTCCTGTGGCTGGACTCCTCTGAGTTATCATTTCCCTGAGCTCTGTTGGAGTCTCTCCAAGAAGCACGCCCAGAATGGAATTGCCATCCCTACACCAAGAATGCCCTCTCATTTTCTGTAGCTGTTGAGACAATTCTGTTTCCCACCAACAGTGTATAAGGATTCAAACTGGTCCATATTCTTGTGAACTCAATTCTGACTAATGAGTGTCGATGGTATATTACTAATTTAGATTTGTATTTGTCTAGTAACTTACAGGTGAGGCACCTTTTGAGATTCTCTTTGTGTAGAATTCTTGCTTGTCTCTTGTCCACATTTTTCAATCATTTGTGCTTTCTAGGACTGATTGCGCATACATCTGCCCTCTTCATCACCCCTGTGAGCTGCAGGCTTTCCACCCACCCACAGGACACTACCATGCCTGCATGGCAGTATTCTGGTTGCTCCCACCTGCTGACCCCTTCCTGTCCCTCAGTCTCATTTTGTGTCCCATTGATACATCAGCAAGTGTTCTGACTGTGCGTGTATGATATTCTAAGAACACCTCTGACCTTAATGTTGACTCTCTACTGGCACATCCCTGGAAGACTTGGACAACTCCCTAGGACTACCTCACCTTCTTCTTCCTGTCACCTCACATCCACCACATCTGAGTCTGTGTTCAGCTAACAGATAAGGATGTGCCACAGCCGAAGAGGATGTGGTTCTCAGATGGTGAACTCACTGGCCATTGAAGACTGACAGCAGATAGCTGTCAGCAGTCAGAGAAAAACAGATGGACACCTTACCAAAGGTCACCCCTGGAAGTGGCAGCCAGCCTCCTAAGAGAAGATAGTGTGGAGTGGTCCTGGGACACCTAAGAACATCCTGGAGGGATGAGCAAACTCGAGCCCTCCATGATGAGTGTGCAGTTTGGGAAAGACACGGTGCTATGGTTTGGATCTGCAGTTTTCTCTGAGCCTGATCTCCAGGGCAGCCCTATAGGGAAGTGACTGGATCTTAAGACAAGGGCCTGGCTGGTGGCCGTCGGGTCATCCCAATGACTCATTTATTCCCCCAAGTTCTTTCTCTCTCACCACCTTCTGCTCGGCATTCCCACCCAGAAACCATGATAGTATCTCAAACTGAGAATGTTTAAATTTATAGGCATTATTTCACCCTGTCAATCACTTTCTTACCTGACTTTTCTTCTCTCTAAGAAAAGCTATTTTCTTCTCTCTAAGATGCTTTTAACCTAAAATCTTCCTCACGCTAAGACTTAATCCATTGCTGAGCTGTTCCCACCCTACAGCATCCACACTGTCTCCTCGGGGTCTCTTAGAGACGTCTCTCCAGTAGAGGAACAGCATGGAAAGCCTTGTCTCCACATGAAGATGCGGGTTCTGTGGCCTCAGCAGAACCCACTTCACCAGCTTTGGTCATCCATCAGAGTCACCCTGATTCTCACCCTGCTGGCTCCCAGACAGACATTTGCTCCCTCCTCTTTTGTGCCCCATTGTTCAGAACCTTCTCACCTGTGGGATGGCCTTCACATCACCATATACGTTCCAGAAACATCTTAGAGCTAGAAAACTGAACAACTGTATTAGAATTCAAAGGTAGAGCTAAAGAGACAGCTCAGTGGGTCTAAACATCATGCAAGCGTAAGGGTCTAAGAGTGAATGCCAAGAACCCACCATGGCACAAGCTCATAATGGTTTGTAAAGGGACTTAAGTTCTTTTAAGAAAGATAAAATTTAGCAAATAAGAATCATTTCTGACAATTTTTTTCCTAAGATTTGGGCACAAACCCATGATGAAGCAGAAGAATCTTTGAGAACTCAGAAAGATCCATTTTTTTCTACTAATTGGGACATTCCATATTTAATGGATTCCAATATGTAACACAACAAAGAGAAAGCTGGTGCCCCGATGACCTCACAGTACAAGCTTGCAAGAACGGCTACTGCAATGATGGGGATGTGATTTCCTGGAACTGACATGCACGGGCCTGTGTTAGAAAAGCAAGATGAGGAAGGACAAAGCCATGTCTGTGCAGACATCTGGCCCATGCTCTTTCAGCCCCGGGAGCCTGGAGACAGCTGAGGAAAAACTAAACAAGCCTGAAGGGGTGCCCCCCCACACACAACCTCTACTTGTGTTTCATATGACTGCCCTGCCGGAGAACACCCTTTGCATGGACGTGCAGCACATCTTCTATCTCTTATTACCAAACATTACGCAATGTATGACTCCTGGTATCGCTTTTACACAAGGTTTCTATTTCCTGTGCTCACTTGTGCCTGTTTTCAATTGGTCTGAGGCCTGACCTGCCCAACTCTTTTGTCCTATCCAGCATTTAACCTTGATTCTGTCCTTCAACTCAGCAACTGCCGGGGTCCCAGAGCTCTCTGTTTAGGCCTGCTATCCCTTTTGGTTTCTTCGTCCTCAAAATGGCTGCATTGTAGTAAACAGACCAAAGTAAATGCACAGAGATAAAGAAGAAAAAAATATTGACACCACCTCTTAGGATAACGTGGCAGAGAGATGATCTCTCACACTGAGAGTCCTCTGAGTGGCTGTCAGCTGTCAGAACATCACGCCTACCTTTGATGTCCCATCTTAACCTGCTAACAATGACCATGGTACCTTGTGTGGCAAAGGGGACTTTTCAGATGTGATGACCTTGAGAGGTGAGATCAACCCAGATTGACTGGATCATTAAATGTGATCGAATGGGTCCTTAGAAACGGAAGATGGAGAGTGAAGAGCAGGTGGGGTGGGGCTGGGGCTGGGGAAGAGCATAGCTGTGGAAGGTTGGCCCTGTAAAGCATTTCCGTGAGAACTCAGCTATCATGGCTTTAAAGGTAGAAGCAGGAGACACGTGCCTTTAGCTGAGGCAGAGGCCCCCTGAGAACCAGGGCAAGGACAGCCTGCCGATCTTGCAGGCCACAGAATATATTATAGAGATTCAGCTATATATTAAGGCTATACTCTGACCAGCCAAGGGTTTGTCAAATGGGAAGCCATTTATCATGGAATATTTGGTGTTACCCAATTTTTAATATTTCAGCTGTCTTCTGCTATGAAATTCTTGTGTACCCAAATACTTCCAAACCATTTTGGCAAACAGCAAAGCTTCTCAGACACTGTTCCACTAGGTACTAACTCCCCTGCTGAGCCTAGGAGACAAGCAGGCTGCAAATGAAGTTCATACCATCCCCTTCTTTCTTGCCTAGGGGCATGGCAGAGAGCCTGATTGAGGACAATAGGGTTTTTTGCATAACCAGGTACAGCAAGGACTGGAGCGGAATTCCAGAGACACTGAACCGCGTGGGCAGAGAGAAGAGAGGAAGACAGAGGTTCAGTAGAGGGTAAAGCAGATCTCTTGTAGTGTGTATTAGGACCAGGGGTGAGGAGCCAGGAAGAATAGATGGAGAACATAGGAACAGAGGAAGAAGATCAGGTCAAAAGCATAGGAGCTTACTAACACTATGAGGACAGGAAAAGTGGGCACAGAGAGGAGCTGAGTGTGAGGACAGGGCTGGAACTGTGTGGATAGAATTGACTTAGAAGAATGAAGTGAATGGACTAAAGAACTCAGTGTTAGGATTCTGCTGCCACTCCAGCTGCATGGCCACACATGGGCAGTTCAGCAGCTAAGCAAGGGGTCTTGCGTCTTGTGTCATCAATGCATGCATGTGGCATGGCCACTCAACCTGTGCATGCATAGTGCAGCTCCATAAGCCCACCTGTGCCTGTTCACGGGAATCCTTAAAAACCCAGACACAGACTCCTCCCCTCTCTCTGTTCTCTCCTGCTCTCTCTCTCTCTCTCTCTCTCTCTCTCTCTCTCTCTCTCTCTCCTCTCTGCACATGCTTCTTCCCCAGGCCTGGTTCTTTTGTCTCCCCTGTCTCCTCCTAATAAAGCTCTGATACTGGGTTTTGTCATGGCTCGTGCCTCATGACCTTTCCCCCATGGTATACAGCACAGCTTATCATTTTTAAAAAACGACACTCAGTGTGCTTAGATTCATTGACTATCCCTCAGATTAGAATCCTTAGCCGCTTGTAGCATCTGTTCTGGACCCTGATAGAAATCTCCTCAAGGCGGGCACTTATGGGGACTACATCTTGGCTTCTGCCGACATCTTGGTTTCTGCCCATGGAGTCCTGCAAGTGCAGACTGAGAGACGACACCTGATATGCTTCCGACCACAGTGTCTATGGTCATTTGTTAGACCAGCCGGAGATGAACAAAACAAGGCTCCAGACCCCAAAAGCAAAAGTCTCCAAGCCAAAGAAAATGGAAAGCCAGGCAGTGGTAGCACACGCCTTTAATCTCAACACTCAGGAGGCAGAGGCAGGCGGATCTCTGTGAGTTCGAGGCCAGCCTGGTCTACAAAGTGAGTTAGTTCTAGGACAGGTTCTAAAGCTACACAGAGAAATTCTGTCTCAAAAATACAAAAACAAAACAAAACAAAAAAGTCCCCAAGCTAGGGAAACCCATGAGCACTCTAGTGGCCCGACTTCCTGCCAAAGCTGCATGGGTCTGAGGATTCTTATTAAAGCAGGCTTGCCTCAGAGCCTATAAATCAAAAGTTTCTTAATAACTCCACATTGAATCACAAGTTAGCATACAGCTTGGTATGAGGATGATGGCTTGTGAGTCACTGACAAGTTAATTGTCCTCTGGGGTCTTGCTGTCATCTTCCTAACAATGCGACTTACCGTTTTATAGAAACCATGTTGCTAATGCAAGTCTGCCTCTCAGGCTCTGCCACAGACATCCCACCTTGCTTCAACTGACAGAAACCTAACTGAAGTCACCCAGTAATGCAGAGTCCATGGTGGACCCAGGGTGTGTGGAACAAGATTACAGGGACCCATGGCTCTCTCTTTAAAAAGTAGCTTGTGCCCCAGAGGTGGCCATGATGAGAACTGGTTCTCTATTCAGGGTGGCAGCCTGTATAGCTTCACTGGCTCATGTGCCCCTCAGGAGTGAGCAGGACCTCAATGGTCCTACCCTCCCACAATGCTTCTGGAACCTGACTGACTTCATTCATATTTCCCCAAGGTTCACGTGTAGCAGAGAGCACTCCATGTGAGTTCTTAGCCTCAGGTGCCTAATAAAGAGCAAGGATGCATCCTATGGTGGGCCTGTGACACACTCTCTGGGAATGCATACTCTGTCCATGCGCTGTGACTCAGTTGGTATAGGATGGTGGTAGGGAAGCCAGATGAATATACAGTGCCAAGTCAATTCTTATGTGGGAAGAGTGCATGGTTTTTAAAATGTCACTGACAGTACTGGAGAGGTGGCTCAGTGGTTAAGAGCACTTGTTTCTTTTTCAGAGGACCCAGGTTCAATTCTTATCACATGTACGTGTGCATACCCATGCATGCATACACACACACACACACACACACACACACACACACACACACACAGTAGCTTACAACCATCCACAACTCTAGTTCCAAGGTATCTGACACCTTCTTCTGATCTCTGTGGACATGGGGCATGAGAAATGCACATGGTGCATGTACATACATGTAGGCAAAATGCTCATACACATAAAAATAAACAAGTCTAAAGAAATATTGCTCAGTAGAAGAGAAAGAAGAAAAGTGAGTAAAGGAAAAAAACAAAAGAGCTCTGTTGTGTTTTCCTGTGATGACTCTGTATGTGTGTGTGTGTGTGCGTGCGCGCTCATTCATGTGTGTACGCGGGCACTTGTTTGCTATGGCATGCATGAGGACATCACAGGACAACCTCGGGGGTGTTGGAGCTCAACTTCCACCTTGCTTGAGGCAGGGTCTCTTTGTTGCTTACCTGTGTGTACACCAGTATAGCTGGCCCATGAGCTTCTAGGGAATCTTGTCTCTCCCTCCCTCCTAACTGTAGGAGAACGCAGGTCACAGATGAGTGTGTTCTGGGGATTTGAACTCTGGTCTTGATGCTTGTGCAGCAAGCCCTTCTCCCCACCCCCCAACCCCCCAGACACCTCACCGGCAAGTGATAGCAATCCTTTAAAACCTTCTAGAACTCTGATGCATTTCCCCATCTTATAAATCCACAAGTGTGTAATCCACACCCCTGTAAAGCCATGTTGTCCTCAAAAGCTGTGAATGTGGTCTGGCTGTCCAGCATTACCTGTTGTAAATATGCCAATCAAAATTACTCATATTTCTCAAGTAGCTGCCAAGCCTGGCACTCCTCTCTGGTTACCAAAGCTGTGGAGGAGGGCACCTTGCCACTGGGTTTGAAGGCTGCTCATCCGTGATGAAAGAGAGAGGCATTGGTCCAGCTGTCCACAGCAGCCACCTCCTTCTCTGTGGGTGTCCCTCAGCCACACCTGTATGTGATGGATCTGTGTCTCTCAAATATCCCCTGTCTACACTGGCTCTCTGCTTGTTTGCTTTTTGTACAACTGTCCTTCCCAGTTGCTGAGTAAATCCTGACTTTTTAAAAATTTTCAGTCCCTTTTTCTAAGAGGAGGGATTTAAGTCTCAGACTTTATACCTCACTGAAGCATCAGGTTGCTGGGAAACCAAGTCATGGACCGAAAAGGTTAAGGCATAGTCTCAAGGAGGGGCATGCCTGCAGCAGCCTCACACACTAACAATTCATAATTAATTCTAACTTGGGAGGTGCGCACAGGGAGCACCCTGGGGAGGCTGAAAGGAGTCCCAATATGAGCGTGTCTGATGTCCTTTAGCCCACTAAGCCCTGGCCTGAAAGAGAATTTCTGAGGGCCAGAGATCATTCCTGGGCCAGGCAATGCTACTTTTCTAAAACAAAAATCCATTCTGCAGACAGAATAGATGTTAGACCCAGAGAATATCAAAACAATTTAAACTTGTATGTGAGGAGTAGAGAAGCTTGTCTTTCACAAGGATTTATTTCCACACAATTGCTCATGGGAAAGCCAGAAGGGTCGGTGCCTTCTGGAAGCTTTGTGGAATAGAGACGTCATGAAGCCCAGAGACCTGATTGTGCAGCACTTAGCATTTCATTCCTCGATTTTTGTGACATTCTAAGGAACTCTTAATTTCTTTCAACCAGAATAAAACAGACAGAGGCACTTTTCTAGTCCCCAAGTTAGAAGATTAAAAGTATCATGTAGCAAATATGCCCATGAGCATTTAAAGCTGGGGATATATATATATAATCTGTATGTATATATGTGTGTGTATATATATATATATATATATATATATATATATATATATATATATTTCCGTCTTCGATATTTTAAATTTTTATTGATATAATTTCCTTATTAAACCAGTCACTCATTTCAAGTCTTTATATATAATAATAACATCAGCCTGTTACTAACTCTCCTGTAAATTAAATTAGTACTTATTAACACCCTATGGCTTCATTCCTGAATAATTAAAATATTGCCCATCTACTACAAATGAGTCCCAATGGTTATTTTAAAACCCTATCTAATGGTGAAGACTAGTGGTCGAAGGAAAAAGTGGCATAAACATGAATAAAACATAAGAAGCACTCTCCTAAGGGAAGAAGATAATATAAATTCCCTGAGTAGAGCCACAAGCTAAGTGCCATGACCATTAACTGACTGGCATAGCCATGGACTTAACCTAGCCAAGAGGGTTTCTAGATGCAAAAGGTCCACTTGAAGTTTCTTGTTTGTTTTTTTGTTTTGTTTGTTTGTTTGTTGTTGTTGGTTTTTTTTTTTTTTTTTTTTTTTTTGGTGCCTCTCCTGGATCTTGCTCTGTAGACTGGGCTGGCCTTGGACTCACAGAGATCCACTTGTCTCTGCCTCCCGAGTGCTGGGATTAAGGCGTGTGCCACCACCGCCCGGCTCCACTTGAAGTTTTATTTGCATTTGGGGGGGGGGTTGTTGTTGTTGTTGTTGTTTGTTTTGTTTTGTTTTTTCGAGACAGGGTTTCTCTGTGTAGCTATGCGCCTTTCCTGGAACTCACTCTGTAGCCCAGGCTGGTCTCAAACTCACAGAGATCCGCCTACCTCTGCCTCTGGAGTGCTGGGATTAAAGGTGTGCATCACCACTGCCCGGCCCACTTGAAGTTTTAAATGCAAATATTTAGCTTTTTAAAAACTAAGAAATAAAATAAAAGGCTCTCTCTTGCCATCCAGCCTGAACAGTGAACTGGATCCTATGAGCTATACCTTTCAACCACCGTGCAAGCCTGTCAGGGGCCCCTGCTTACCATTCCTTCATCTCTGCTCCCCTGGGTTTAATATGCTGCACATGTAGGAAAATAAGCTCAGATTGTTGGATGCTTGAAACGTGACGTAGTGGATGGAGAAGCACTGGGCAAAGGTGAGGGGTCACCATCAATTCTTCGTAGTGTGAGTTTCAAATAAAACCTTAAAAAGGTGCCACTTGTGGGTGCCTGTAGCAGGATCAGGCTGTTTGAAGCAGGAGCCACAAAGACAGAGTTGTTGGTGAGTCACTGTCTAGCCAACCGGCCTCTCTGACCATCTTTCTCATCACTTTCTTCCGATCCAATCACTCATCTCTGCTGTGGATATCGCTCTGTGTAAATAAAGTTCTGATTGGCCAGTGGCCAGGCAGGAAGTATAGGCAGGACAAGAGAGAAGAGAATTCTGGGAAGTAGAAGGCAAAAAAGACACTGCCAGCCGCCGCCATGAAAAGCAACATGTAAAGACACTGGTAAGCCACAAGCCATGTGGCAAAGTATAGACTAACAGAAATGGGTTAATTTAAGATAGAAAAGGTAGATAACAAGAAGCCTGCCACTGCCATACAGTTTCTAAACAATGTAAGTTTCTGTGTGCTTTCTTGGTTGGGTCTGAGCGACTGTGGGACTGGCGGGTAAGAGAGATTTGTCCTGACTGGGCCAGGCAGGAAAACTCTAACTACACATCTCCTCAACCTTCTGTATTTGTTCTATGACCTCACAGGTTGCAGCATCCTACCTGGGGAGGAATCTATGCTCTGAGTCACCATGTCCACAGCTGACACCAAGAAAATAAGAGCTCAGAGCAGAGGAAGAGGCAGGGAGAAGGCTTTTTTTTTTTCTGTGTCAAAGCTCAGGGTAGGGCAGCAAGTCAGAGACCGCTTTCTTGTGCCTGTTCGGGGCAGATTCGAGGATGGCAGTGGACACTTACCACAGAGCTCTGCATGCCTCCCGCCACACAGTCTGTCTTCACCAAGAGGGACACTTTCTGCTGTGGCTGAGACAGGGCAGGCTGCTGCTGCATGGCGCCTTCCACATTCTTTTTTTTTTTTTTTTTTAAATTTATTTATTACGTATACAATGTTCTGCCTGCATGTGCCCCTGCAGGCCAGAAGAGGGCACCAGATCTCATTACAGGTGGTTGTGAGCCACCTTGTGGTTGCTGGGAATTGAACTCAGGACCTTTGGAAGAGCAGCCAGTGCTCTTAACCACTGAGCCATCTCTCCAGCCCGCCTTTCACATTCTTAACCTGAGTAAAATGTAGCCCTGTGTGGTGACACTAAGGGACGTTAGTATTTGCTGAAGTTCCTTTGGGACACTTTCAGAATGACCGTGCCATCTTTCTTTTTTTCTTTTTTCTTGGTTTTGTTGTTGTTGTTGTTTTCTAGATAAGGTCTCACTCACGTGGCCCAGACCAGCCTGGAACTTTCTATGTAGCTGAGGAGGATGAATTTCTAATACTCCCAGCTCTACCAGATAGCAGGTGCTGACCACCATGTCTGGTTTATGCAGGTACTGCCCAGTCACTTTTGTAGCTGTGAGAAAAACCATTTTACTTCTGAATGACGGTGACTCAGTATCACTGTAATATGGATAATTTGACACAAGTCATTTAAACTCATAATCAAAGTGGATGCATTTGTGAATGAGGTGGGGTGCCTTTGAGGACTGTGACATCCTGTTATGTGATCCCTAGGAAGGACAGAAGCTTGCTCACTAATTCCTACCCCCACTTCATCCCCACTTTGGCCACGATGGAATTACAACATGATTCTTAGGTGTGTTCTGTCAATGTCCAAGGAGGTCTTCTAAGTTCCAGAATAATCTTAGGGTAGTTTGTTTTTTTTTTTTTACTGTCAACTTGACAAGATCTCTAATCACCATGGAAACAAACTTTGGGTCATGTCTGTGAGGGAGTTTCTAGATTAGGTTAACTGAGGTAAGAGCACCTACCTTAACTGTGGGTGACACCATTCAGTAGACCCGGGTCTCAGACCGAACAGGAAGGAGGAAAGGAGCTGGGGGCCAGCATTAATCTCTCTCCGTGGTCCAACTGAGCATGGGTGGTGCCCTCACAGCCGGGACTTCCCCTTCCTTAAACTTCATCTCTCAGACATTGTATCAGAGAATCAGGAAAAGTAACTAACACAGATCTTTTGTGGTTTGGCCCCTATTCTAATTGCATGGGATGGTAAGGGTGGGTGTGGCCCTGGCTGTCCTAACTCACTGAGCTTTCCTGGTTAGTCAGAAGCCTCCTCCAGGAGGGGACACTCTGAACACCATCCCCAGATGCTGTGGGGATTAAAGACCCCAAACAAAATGCTTCCTTGATACTTCCTGGGAAGGAAGTCTCTCTGTAGCCTTATCCGTTTCCTAATCCAAGGAAGTTTTCCTAGATGTAAAGTCAGCAGGCCAGGAGGTGCCCACAGCACGGCTGGCATTACAAGTGCTTGAAACTGTATCTGTGAAAGGGGCACTGTTCATCACCACTGTGCCTGGTGGTACCCAGTGAGCTAGGCATCTCTCTCTCTCTCTCTCTCTCTCTCTCTCTCTCTCTCTCTCTCTCTCTCTCTCTCTGTGTGTGTGTGTGTGTGTGTGTGTGTGTGTGTGTGTGTGTGTCTGAAATACACAGCTTTTAAGCTGTGGAGAGAATTAGAGGTTTAAAGATAGGCGGATGTTAAAGAAGGAAAAAAAATTGTTAGGAAGCATTTCAAGCCTCACCATTTAAATTTAGACTTTATTAGATTAGTGGGAATTATTCTGTCCACCATAGGCTTCCAGTGCCACAGCTCCAAACCTGCCCCTATGAAGCTGCCTGGGGAAGAAGTGGAGCAAAATCTCATACAACTGGTGTCTGTGCCAAGACTCTAACCAGAGGCAGGCAAGGGCAGGCCAAGAATCATGCACTAAAACAACCAAGTCATACCACACATTGGCAGGAGTGAGTAGCCCCTGAAATCAGGCATAAATCTGTGTCTCTGTACAGTTCAGGCCCTGCAGGATGGGGGGCAGGAAGGACCGGGGTGCCATCAGGTGATGCCAAAGACTCAGAAAGACAATCCACAGAGGGTCTCCCATGCTCAGGACCAGGGATATGTGTGAAGGAGAGGGAGGAGATGCAGGAAGGACAGATGGATGGAGGGAGAAAGGGACAGGTGGACAGAAGGAAGATAGAAAGGAAGATAAAAGGAGAAAAGATGGGAAGAAGAAGGGCAGGTGGAGGGGGGGGGAAGGGAAAGGGAGAACAGGATCAGTGGACAGAGGAGGGAGGGAGGAGAAGAGAGAGAGAGGGAGAGAGGGATGGGGGAATGAGAGAGAGGAATGGAGGGAGGGAGAAGGAAGGAGGGAGGGAGGGGGAGAAGACATTTGGTACCCTCTGGACTCCATACTCCCCTGTGACCATACATAGGCTCTTCTGTGGACCCAGGAGGGAGATGCGGTATCTCAGCAGTGTGATCCACGTCCATTCGCATGGTGTGTGCAACCTGGGTGAGAGCATGGTACCTCTGCTGCTGCCTTCTCCTTCTCATAACCCATCTCTTCTCCCTTCTACTCCCTCACACAGAGGCCAGTACCTACAAGGGATCCACCCAGTACAGAAGGGGCCAGACCGGAGGTCTTCAAGGGCTCCTCCCATCTCTTACCATGGGTGGAGATAGATAGATAGACAGATACAGATAGATAGATAGATAGATAGATAGATAGATAGATAGATAGACAGATAGATAGATAGATAGATAGATAGATAGATAGATAGATAGATAGATAGATAGATAGATAGATAGATAGATAGATAGATAGATAGATAGATAGATAGATAGATAGATAGATAGATATAGATAGATGATAGATAGACAGACAGACAGACAGATAGATAATAGACAGATAGACGGACAGACGGACAGATAGACAGATGATAGATAGACAGAAAGATAGATAGATAGATAGATAGATGATAGATAGACAGATGGATAGATAGATAGATAGATAGATAGATAGATAGATAGATAGACAGACAGACAGCACTGACTGTGAGGCAAACAGACTGGGCATATGCCTCAGGTATGGCTTAATGTGATGTTGAATGGCTCTTCAAAGGGCACTGGATGCAGCAGACTTGGGTTCTGGGTGCCGGTTCCCTTCTGCCCTCAGGTAGCACTTATATGTCTATACCATCAAAGGCCTCTCATTCCTGTTTCTACAGCCAATACATGCTGCACCTCAGATCTGGAATGTTCTCCCCTGCCCTATTGAACTGTACCTAAAGCCTGGAACATTCTTCCCTGCCGCACTGATCCTAGTACACCAGAGGCAAATGGCTTCCCATTGATATAGCTTTGACACCAAGATAAATAACCTTGTCAAGCAAAAAGAATCCTCACTATAGATGTCCTTGGTGCGGAGCCAAGGAGAAAGAGCATTTCCTCAAAGAGAGTGGGAAAGGTGTAGTAGCAAGTGTGAACACTCCACCCTCCACACGAAAGGGCTCTGTGGAGGTCAGTGGACCTTCTTCAGCCACGTTGGTGGCTCCTCTGGCCTCCTTCGTTCCTTTCCACACAGGAGGCTCTGGGGCTCGCTCACTCCTTGAACTGCTGTTGTGGTCGTTGTTCAACGCCACTACATTCTTCAAAGAAGCAGGCCCTTGTGTTCCAGGCTCTTCCACCTTGGGCCAGCCCTCTTGTCACTGCAGTCCCCAAAGGATTCAGTATAGGCCATTATTGTGCCCACAGCCCTTCCAGTTCTGCACCTGACCTTTTCATGTCTCCAACCTTTCCTCCATCTCAACCAGCAGCCTGTAGAACCCAGCTGTCCACGCACTCCCATCTAGTGTACAATGACTGCCCACTTTAACTCCGATCAAAGTTGACCTGAAAATGCTCCACAAACCTCCTTCTTCCCTACCTATGTCCACCAAAGGTGCATAAGGCCACTCCTCTAGGGGCCCAGACCAGGACTTCCCAGCTTCCTCTACCCTTGTTCCCTTCTCACCTAGCAACAGATCACCTGTATTTTACCAGCAACTGAGACATCTTTGCTTCCTCTCTGAACTCCATGCAGAGGATTGTGTAACCAATCAGAAACTCAGACTTTTCATCTCAGGTTATTGCACAGGACCCTCTATCCCAGCCCTGCAGTGGAGAGCTGCATATGACCCTCTACATCAGCACTTCAATGGAGAGCTGCACATGACCCTCTACCTCAGCCCTGCCCGGAGAGCTGCACATGACCCTCTACCTCAGCCCTACACTGGAGAGCTGCATATGACCCTCTACCCCAGCCCTGCAGTGGAGAGCTGCACATGACCCTCTACCCCAGCCCTGCAGTGGAAAGCAGCTGCACATGACCCTCTACCCCAGCCCTGCAGTGAAGAGCTGCACATGACCCTCTACCCCAGCCCTGCAGTGGAGAGCTGGGTCCTCCACCATGCAAAGTTAAAACCTAAGTCCTCACATTGGTGACCAGGTGACATGCAGCTCTCTCATGCCTTGCTCCCTCCCCTTACTTCCTCCACTCCCAACAAAGCACACTTCCTGTTCACCTGCCCCAGACACCTCCAGCAGGGCCGATCCTGGGTGCCCTGGCTCACTACCCCTTCTATCTGTTGCATTAGCCCCAGATCTTTAAGAGCCCACCTCCAGGTGTGGGGCTTCCCTTCCCATGTCAGCTTGTGGAGGCCACTTCCCTGACTACTCCTTGTGGATCGCACACCCCTTCCTTGGCAATTTCCCAACTGCCGGATCACTGTTAATGTGTTCACTGACCCGCCCCATCAGCAATACCAACTCCATAACAGCAAGGACCCTGACTTTGTTTCCCCATGGAGGCAGAGGGGTAGACTCCACTCAAGTGCATTCCACACCCCAGCAGGGGACTCTCCAAATCCACGGACCAAAGCAGACCTTTTCTCCTATATAGGTATTTTGCGAGAGCATAGATAGATACAGATACCAACACACGTCATCACAGAGCTGCAAGATTAAAACTCCAATGAGATGCCACCAAGCCCCTGTTAGAGCAGGCAGGGTTCCAAACACAGACCATGCTAATGGCTAGCTGAAGTAGGAGTGGCCAGGGATTTTCTTCATCCATGTTGGGGATACCAGGACAGCCACCCTGGAACACACTGAGCAGCCTCTTACAGAACTAAGTACATTTTTACTCTATAGCCTAGCAAATATGCACCATGGTATCTGCACAACAGAGTTGAAGATGTCCTTTTCTGTTTCCTCTCTCTGTAAAGCTACAACTTGTTTGAGAATATGAAGTCCATAGCTTGCAAGATGGGTCAGTATGTAAAAGTGCTTGACACAAATGCCTAATGACCTGAGCTCAATTCCCAGAAGCCATGTAAAAACATCAGACGTGGTGGCCAGCATCTGAAACCCCAGCATACTTAGGTGAGATGGGAGGCAGAAACAGGAGAATCCCCTGGATTCTTGCAAGCCAGATAGCCTGGAGTCTGCAGCATGGCAGAAACAACAGAAAAGACACCGCCTCAACCAAGTGGAAGACAAGGACCGATTCTCAAAAGTTGTTTTATGGTCCCCCCACAAGCGTACCACGGCACACGTGCATTTGCACTCACAAATACACCCACATACATCACACCACAATACATGCACGCACAGTGATAAAAATAAACTGTGAGATAAATTCCATAAAAACAGGCACCCAGTCTAGGCATAATGGTGCACACCTTTAATCCTAGCACTCGGGAGGCAGAGGCAGGCTCTTCTGTGAGTTCAAAAACCAGCCAGGACTATCCAGAGAGTTCCCAAGGTAGCCAGGGCTACATAGTGACACCCTGTCACAAAATAAAATGGGACACCCAGGAACAGGCATACACTGCCGAGAGGTCAGAATGAATGTCATCCTTCATAAGCATTTGGTTACTAAGAACTATGTCCAGGTTGGTGCATGCATTATACATGGCAAGAAATATGCCCAACCAGGATGGGGGTAATAACATTTTCTGGAGTGCATTCCACACCCCAGCAGGGGACTCTCCAAATCCACGGACCAAAGCAGACCTTTCTCCTATATAGGTATTTTGCGAGAGCTAGATAGATACAGATACCAACACACGTCATCACAGAGCTGCAAGATTAAAACTCCAATGAGATGCACCAAGCCCCTGTTAGAGCAGGCAGGGTTCCAAACACAGACCATGCTAATGGCTAGCTGAAGTAGGAGTGGCCAGGGATTTTCTTCATCCATGTTGGGGATACCAGGACAGCCACCCTGGAACACACTGAGCAGCCTCTTACAGAACTAAGTACATTTTTACTCTATAGCCTAGCAAATATGCACCATGGTATCTGCACAACAGAGTTGAAGATGTCCTTTTCTGTTTCCTCTCTCTGTAAAGCTACAACTTGTTTGAGAATATGAAGTCCATAGCTTGCAAAGATGGGTCAGTATGTAAAAGTGCTTGACACAAATGCCTAATGACCTGAGCTCAATTCCCAGAAGCCATGTAAAAACATCAGACGTGGTGGCCAGCATCTGAAACCCCAGCATACTTAGGTGAGATGGGAGGCAGAAACAGGAGAATCCCCTGGATTCTTGCAAGCCAGATAGCCTGGAGTCTGCAGCATGGCAGAAACAACAGAAAAGACACCGCCTCAACCAAGTGGAAGACAAGGACCGATTCTCAAAAGTTGTTTTATGGTCCCCCCACAAGCGTACCACGGCACACGTGCATTTGCACTCACAAATACACCCACATACATCACACCACAATACATGCACGCACAGTGATAAAAATAAACTGTGAGATAAATTCCATAAAAACAGGCACCCAGTCTAGGCATAATGGTGCACACCTTTAATCCTAGCACTCGGGAGGCAGAGGCAGGCTCTTCTGTGAGTTCAAAACCAGCCAGGACTATCCAGAGAGTTCCAAGGTAGCCAGGGCTACATAGTGACACCCTGTCACAAAATAAAATGGGACACCCAGGAACAGGCATACACTGCCGAGAGGTCAGAATGAATGTCATCCTTCATAAGCATTTGGTTACTAAGAACTATGTCCAGGTTGGTGCATGCATTATACATGGCAAGAAATATGCCCAACCAGGATGGGGGTAATAACATTTCTGGGGGATTCTCCTAGCATCAAGCATTGACCCAGTGAGTATATTTTATTGGCAAACATATATTTGAATGACTTAGAGTTTCTTTCTGGCCAATAGATGTCCCTTTAAATAAAATGTCCCCAGCCTCATCTTTGGTGGGATAAACCCAAACAGGCACTGGGAGACAGATGGCTAGCCCCACCGCTTCTTCTTAAGAATTAGATACCCATGTTGTAACTCAAGCGCGAATACTTAAAATCAACACAATGTATCCTGGAGTGATGTCACAGGTTTCTAATCCCAGCTAAGCAGAGGCAAAGGCCAGAGGGCCCCGTGACCAACCAGGGCTATGAGTAGTTTCAGCCTGGCAACTTCTGCAGACTTTACCTCAAAATAAAAGCATACAAAAAGGACTGAGGCTGCAACTCAGGGACACAGCAATGTCAGACAAGTATCAGGTCTTGGGTTCAATCCCCAGAACCTCCAAAATAATAACTCAGTGTCCAGAAGGCAAACCTCTGTGCTGTCTCACACAAGAGATGCTACAGTCGGTGCCTGGGAAGGTAAGCACAGGAGGCTTGAGTCTGAGGAGACCAGTGGAGTGTTCCTAAGGAGGTGGGGCAAACTGTCAGCTCTCACCTCTCCCCACCTCCAGGATTTTTTCTTCTCCACCTCTTCACTGTAAGAAGTGACAGGTCTGATGTGAAAAGCCTGAAATCAGCATGAAGATCAGATTCATCGAACAGATCAAACAAGGTCTCGACAGAGAACACTGTGTAGTGCCAGTTCTTAGCAGAAGTTGTTTTTACCAAGCCAACAACCTTCTCCTCACCAGTGACAAGGCCACCACCACCACCACCACCACCACCACCACCACCACCCACCCACCCACCCACCCCCCCACCCCGCCTGGAACAGGTATCAGGCTGCCAGCAGGCAGGGGACACCAGTGGGGATCCATATTAGCAGGGCAGGTCCCTACTCTCCTGCCTGGGGAGTGTCTGCTTTCTCCTAGGACATCCCAGCCTTCTCAGCCACAGCAGCACCCTGTTCTAGGAACATCAGGGGACACAGGCAGCCCCTTTACATAGCCAGCCATTGCCACCTGCTGCCACAGCCAAGGGTGGGCACTTAGATCAATGCGCCCAAGGCTGGTGCTTTCTATTTTTATTCTTGCCTGTGGCTGTCTAGAACTGAGGAAGAGTGGAGAAGGCTTTGAAGACGCTTGTCCGTCAAAGAGCATCTGAGGGAAAAAAGAGATGAAAAAGCTGCACTAATTAGAGAATTCTCGAAGGCCAGGTTCCTGGATCAGCATTTATCACAGCACCTCGTGTGATATTTACAGGAATCCTGCCAAATCATTCTCAATTTCATTTTCATAATAAAAAAGAGTCAAAAGATGAAACTGTATGTGATGTTTCAAAGCTGGTCAGAAGCAGGGTCAGGGTGCGTAGTTTGGTCCCACAGCCCAGTGTCTGGCTCACAATTGTACAGTAGTGTTCCAGACCCACACTTACTCATGCACTCACATGCACACTCATACACACATTTGTGTGCTTGCACACTTAACAGACACATACTGGTTTGCTCACAGGCATACTCACTCACAAACTCACAGGCACATTCAGTCACACACTCACACATATGCACACACGTGCATAGGTCATGCTCACACATACACTCACTCCATCACATGTGACTTTTTTCCCATTTAATAAGTATGACTTCACCCTGCACAATAAGCCTACGGCCGCTGCCGCCAGCTGGGTGCCACCCCGCTCCATAGGGCAGGCCTCAGGAGAAGGGTGACTGATCACCGAGTCTCAAAAATAATTGGAAGTAAGAGAAACTTTCTTGGAAGAGGAACTTCCAGTACTGGGGGTGCTAATGAATACACACGAATGTACCTATTGTTTTCGCACCACACACAATCCTGTAATAGACAAAAATTAAGATCATATAGATACTCTCTCATAAAAGAAAACCTTAGGTGACATGGCTTATTTTAGCGCTTTCCCATCACAGGCCTGTCATGTTACTGTCAAAAGGGAGTTCTTTTTTTTTCCTGCACTATCGCTCCCTTTCCAGCTATTGTTCCCATCCTCACCAAGAACCCAGAGTGACTTTCTGGGGGTGGTTCCAAGAAGACAGAAGTGAGCACCCCTCTGGGGGAGCCCGCCAGCACCCTCGTCTTTCCCTTCAAACTGTTTTCTCTCTTCCTGGGGGCTCTCTGCATGGCCTCTCCTGTCCTTCCTGTGCCCACACCACCATCGGCCATGAGCACCGGTTCACCTCGGCTCTTAGAGACCCTTCCCAGCTGTCCCAGTGTCCCCATGGGTGACACGGGCAGCCAAGGCCCTATGGCACGTGACGTGAGGCCAGTTTCTTGGAACAAAAGTGAGCCAAGCTCCTTGTCTTAGCTCAGCTGCTGCAGCCAGCGCCCTGAGCTCTTTACTGCTGATGGGACCCACTATCCACGCTTACCTGAGGACAGAGACACAGTGACAAACAGATTCATTCTATAGCCCTCGCCACCCTACGCTCGCTTGCACTCTCCGTGGGGTAGACCAGCAGCATGCACTTGAGGTTTGAGTTTTCTGCTCTTGTCTGTGGGGTTTAAAAACAGGCTCTTTTTTTTTTTTTTTCATTTGAGACAGGATGTCACTATGCAGTTCAGGCTGGCCTTGAATTCATCCTCCTGCCTCAGCCTCCCAGACACTGGGATCACACTGGGATCACAGCTATGTGCCAACACACTCAGCTGCTTTGATTTTTCCCAGTTTTGATGGGAACGTTAACACATTCTCAGTGTTCACTATAGTATCATGTTTGCTCCGCAGAGGTCTCTGGATTCTACCCAGGAGGCTTTGCAGCTTAAACTCATCTACACTACCATCCCCGTTGGTTTATGATCTGGAGAAGAGATTCCTCACAGCTTCTAGGCCTTTGTCTGGCCTCTCTGGCTGTGGATGGTATCCCTGATAACGGCAGACCCCAAACCAGGCAGCAACTCCCGGGTGGTGTGTGCAAGCACCCCAGTGGTGCGTGCTCACTGACTGTGGAACCATCACAGGGCCTCCAGTGCCATCCCCCTCTCAAGCGGACTTCACAAAACAACAGTAAATCTCCAACGTCATCTAGAAACAACTGTCCTCCATTAACCCCAAACCTGGACCAAGTCAAGGCTGCTGCAGGCCATGCTGCAGTTCTGTCCCTGAGGGCCTGTTTGGTCCCCAAGGCCTCATCCCATCCTTTAACACCCCCTCTCCACATCTGTGGCACCCAGCTATGAAGAAGCTACCGACTCTCAGCCAGATCTCTTCGCTCTCTGGGTTTCCCTGTTTCCTGTGGTATCACTTTACTGTTCTTAAAATTCCTGCTTCCTGTATAGGGTGGGGGCGGGTGTGTGTGTGTGTGTGTAGGTTTTGATGGTATAACGCTGTCTGTTCTCCACATTGAAACACTCCAAACGATCACACTCAAATAACAGGTCAGAGACAATGCTGCCCTAGCAAATGGGAGCCTTTGTCTGGAAGCTCAGTTAGTTTCTGGTGAACTGTGTAGGAACAGCCACCTCACAGGAGGGTCAACATGGGTCACCAGCACCTGTTAAGGAAGGCTGTCTTAATGCTATTTGAGTTCCAAACTCACAGTGACCCCCTGGTCCCTTTATTTAATGTGGTTTACCATTTAGTAAGCTGGTCCCATGGAGTGGTACTGTGGGAGGCGCCTTAAGAATATCTTTCTCTCCAGCGGTTTTATAACCCACTAGGCATCTCGCTTGTTTGGGTTTCTACCGCTGTGATAAACACCAGGACCAAAAGCAACTTGTGGAGGGAAGAGTTTATCTCAGCTTATACATCCAGGTAACAGTCCATCCCTGAGGGAAGTCAGGGCAGGAACCTGGAAGCAGGAACCTGGAAGCAGGAACCGAGGCACATGGAGGGCCTGGTTATACTGATTATACTGCATAGTTTTATGTCCACTTGACAGGAGCTGGAGTCACCTGAGAGGAGGGGGCCTCCATTAGGAAAGTGCCTCTTTAAGCTCAGGCTCTATGAAGGACATTTTCTTAATTAGCGATTGATGAGGGAGGACCCAGCTCATTGTGTGTGGTGCCATCCCTGGGCTGGTGCTCCTGGGTTCTGTAAGAAAGCAGACTGAGGAAGCCACAGGGAGCAAGCCAGTAAGCAGCACCCCTCCATGGCCTCGGCATCAGCTCCTGCCTCCAGGTTCCTACCCTGTTTGAGTTTCTGCCCTGACTTCCTTCAGTGTTGAATAGATGTGGAAGTGTAAACCAAATCAACCCTTTCCTCCCCAATTTTCCTTCTGGTCACGGTGTGTATCCACAGCAATAGAACCTATAACTAAGACACTGCTTAGCGGCTTGATCCTCACAGCTTTGCTCAGCTTGCTTTCTTATACCACCCAGGACCACCTGCCTGTGGTAGCACTCAGGGTGGGCTGGGCCCTCCCACCTCATTCATGCCTCACCAACTTGCCTGCAGGCCAATCGGATGGAGGCATTTCCTCAGCTGAGGTTCCTCATCCTAGATAACTTCAGCTTGTGTCAAGTCGACCAAAAACCGAGGAGGACCGCATCCTTGTCTCATCTGTCATTTCTCTGAGGATCAGAAGAGACGTGTTTCTAAATCTATCATTTATTCCGTGTAAATTAGTGCATGTGTTTAGTAATGAAGAGCTTGCCCCTGATTTCCACAATAAACACCACCCCCCTCCCTGCCCCAAAAAAGGTGAGCCAAGGGCTTTCCTTTTAATTCACCATTCTGCAAGCCAAGACTTGGAACGGCATTCTCCTCAGACAGCAGCGGCAGCTCCTGTCTTCTCTGTGTTGCTCAGCCTCAAGATTGTTTACTAAAAATTTCACAATCATCTGTAATAATCACTCACTTTGATGGCAAGCAGATTTTTAATATGACTGAGTTTATGAAGATTATGTCTTGAGTATTGATCAAATGACCAAAGCAGTTTATAGTTTTAAAATGAAAGTAAGCCAACTTGAAATAAATTAAAAAAAAAAAAACAACAGGACATTTACCCACTATGCGCATCTTATTCCTGAGTAGTGAGCAGAATTGTATGTGTGAAGGACCATGGCTGTACTTGTTCAGTGTGTGTGTGTGTGTGTGTGTGTGTGTGTGTGTGTGTGTGTGTGTGTGTGTCTGTCTGTCTGTCTGTGTGTCTCTGTGTGTGTCTCTTTTGGTGTCTGTGTGTGTCTCTGTGTGTATGTGTGTGTATGTCTCTCTCAGTGTGTATGTCTCTTTGGGTGCCTGTATGTCTGTGTCTGTGTGTATCTGTGTATATCTGTGTGTGTGTGTGTGTGTGTGTGTGTGTGTGTGTGTGTGTGTGTGTGCATGTCTCTTTGGGTGTCTGTATGTGTGTATCTGTGTATGTGTGTGTATGTCTTTTGGTGTCTGTGTGTGTCTCTGTGTGTATGTGTGTGTATGTCTCTCTCTCTGTGTATGTCTCTTTGGGTGCCTATATGTCTGTGTCTGTGTGTATCTGTGTATATCTGTGTATGTGTGTGTGTGTGTGTGTATGTCTGTGTGTCTGTGTGCATGTCTCTTTGGGTGTCTGTATGTGTGTGTCTGGGTCGGTGAGTATGTGTGTCTGTGTCTGTGTATATCTGTGTCTGTGTATGTGTCCATGTGTGTGCTATTTTCACTGTCTGATAGAAAAGTTAATTATTCTGAGAATGTTGCAGACAAGGTGGGGTGATGGGGTTGGTTGGTAAACTCAGGTCACATTCTACTAATGGGCAAAGCTTGAATTAAGAGCTGATGCAGTTGGTCATCTTGTCCCTTTCCATTCTGTAAGAATGCTTCCTGGAGCTGGGCAGGCAGCCAAACACCAGGTTCCCCTCCAGGGCACAGGCGAAGAGGAGACAGAGTGTGACATTTCTCAAGAGGATGGAAGAGCAACAGAGGAAGTTTCTAGTTACACCTGCCTATTTGGGTTCATGAGAAATTAATGGAAATGAATTCTGTGAAATTCCATCTTCATTCATGCAAGCTGGAGCAGAGATGCGGGGAAAGTGTGCAAACATGGTGGGTGGATGGACGGACGGACGGACGGACGGACGGACGGACAGACAGACAGACAGACAGACAGATAGATAGATAGATAGATAGATAATAAAGTAAAAACTGAAGACAACAGGCTTATCAGAAACACTAGCTATTCCAATTTAAATTTTGGCCAAACAATAACAAAATTACCCACTCACTGGAGCTCCCTGGACAGTCACTCTGAGATTCGAGGCAAGGCCAGTGGAAGACAACGAAAAGAACAAGAACAGAGCCCAGCAAGGCTGGGGTGCTGTTATCCTGGCCCGTCCCCTCTGCCTCCCACATCTGGTTTAAAGTCTTACAGGCAGCTCACTCTTTCTGTGAGGTTTCTAAGCCGACTGGAAAACAGAGATCAGAGACAATTTTTCTCCCTAATCTTTTCAGGTGAGCATGCCAATGTTTTGTTTTGCCTCTCGGGAGCACACTTTTCCTCCTCGCCTACCAAGCAAATGTCACTGACATCCTGGAGACTTGGTCAGAGAGCCAAGGAAAAGCAAGCCCTTTCTGCTTTAATTGGCCCATTCCCCGGGATTTCCTGCGTTCTAATCCACCAGGCATTATTCCTTCAACTGTTAGCTGGTCCAATCCCTCAGTAAGGCTGTGTCACGTATCTCTGAGCACAGTGTCACAGAGTTCCCCAATTATGGTTTTCCTTACTAAGTATTGCCTTACTCAATCTTAAACCACCTAGAGAAGTCAACGCTCATTTTATCTTTTGACTGAGACAATGAAATCAACAAATTCAGCATGCCAGAACACTGCTTTCTCAGCTCCAGAATCTGCGACACATACGAACTCCATTCTAACCCCAAGGGGGAGGAACAAATGGCCACACAGAGGAAAACATACTCGAAGCAGGCCTGAGTAGCTGCTATGTTGGGCACCTACTTTTTTGTGGTGAGCCAGGTCACATGACTAGCGGAGCCAGGAGACCACCCCCACCCCTAACCCCCAGAGATATCTCTCAGGCGCTTCCTGCTTCCATCCTTATGAACACACATTAAAGATAAATCTTGCCCTGGAATGTTAAATTTCCCCCATGAGGAAATTTCAGCCTCAACTTGCATAACAGCAAGACCTCTGGCACCTTCTTGCTCGGCAAATGTGCTCAGAATAAGGATGAGGAGCTTCACAAAACTGAGCTAAGGACCATTTTAAAAGCAAGCATGCTCTTGCAATGCCCAAGCTGGGAAGTGTCATTCTGTGGAGCCCCAGACAGATGTAAGAGAAAGAGGATTCAGATTTCCTTTTTGGTGTTTGTCAGGGTCTAAAAGATGCATGAGTCAGGCTCCCTCTCCTTACAATGGCGTACATTATGACACATCACCCCAGGGACCCTCATCTTGCTCCTATCATACCTGTAAACTATAAAAGTGTGGGAAATTCAGGAGGCTGTACAGTCAAGAGAGGTGGATGTGGTCAGGCCAGTGTCTGGAAGGAACCAGATGGCAAGCTGGGACTGTCAACTGCCGTGCAGAGGTACAAGTGCCCTCTGCCCTCAAAAGAACAGCTCACATGGAAAGGAAAGGCCACTGAGCATGGTTGGGGATGCCGAGCTTCTTCCTGAAGCTGTGGATGATAGTGACAGGCCCACTGGACAATGAAGCTTGGGAATCCCAAGCCCTGCCCCACTGATGTCAGGTTGAGATGTGGGGGCCCCCAAAGTCAAGGAAGTAACTAGCTCATGGTGAGATTCCACTAGAAGGTACAGCCTGTGGCCTGTGTGATGCCCCGGGGCACAAGCTAGGAAGTAGTCAGAAATGATTTCCCAACTCTGTAGCTGTGTTGCCACTTAAAATCCATTTATAAAGAAACATCTGGCCTGAGAAGACACTGGGAAGACCCCAGGCCCTCATGGCTACCAGAGCTTGAACCAGAAACTGGACCAGAATCTCCATGCATGGATCTGACCATGGGTTCCAGGTTCTGACTATAAGGTACTCATTTGTGCATTCAGCTCGTCCACCTAGATTTCACAGGTAAAGACCTTAGAACTTCTTGGATTTTTCTGTGAAATTCTTCACATTATTATTGTTGTAGTCCTTGATTTTAGCTAACACAGAAAGAGAAAATTGCACATGTTTGTGAGAGTGCACGTGATGTTTTGATATCTGTATGTATTCTGCAATGGGTTCGATTAAACACATGCGGCTCCTCAAGCGTGCATGCTCTCTTTACAGAAGAAATTGTCAAAATAGAGAAGGAGGCCAATTTCCCTTTGTCTAGCCTTTCAAAATGTACAGTACACACTACGCAGTCCCCTTACTGTGCTAGAACCCCAGAGAACCTCTTGTGCCTGCCCGGCTACAACTTAGTACCCATGACCAGCCTCTCTCAGCCCCTGCCCCCCTCCTCTCCACCGTCCCCATTCTGGCCACAACCATTTCACTCTCAACTTCTGTGAGATCAACCCTTGAAGGGCGTGGTTAGGAGGTGCTCTCTTCCTGTCCTGACCCGCTGCACACAGCATAGTGGTCTCGGCTTCCGGCTTCCGCACAGGCTGTAGCAAGCAAATGAGAGGATCCTGTTCTCTCCACAGCAGAGCGGTATTCCATAGTGCACGTATGACATGCTTGCTTAATCCATCCATCAGCTGATGGAAACGCAAGTTTCTATTTCTTGTCTGTCCCACTATTGTTTATATTGCTAGGATAAAAATACCCAGACAGGGAAAAGAAAAAAAAAAAAAAAAAAAGCAGCTTCAAGGGAGACAGGGCTTAAAGGTATCAGGTTTCAGCCCCTCCTTGTGGGCAACAGGCTAGAGCTCCAAGGGCTAGTCACATCTAAGACAAGAGCAAAGAGAGAGTAGAGGAATGCATGGTTACTACTTAGCTCTCTTTCTCCATTCTTACCGAGTTCAGAACCCCAACTTAAGGAATCACGGGAGTCCATCGTTAAACAGTGCCCCCTCTTTAAACTTCCGAGAACTTCCACTGGGTTTCCTAGGACAGCTGAACTAATTTACATCTTCATATCCATATCCAGACCACCAGTCACCGGCTCCTACATCTTGTCAACATCTGTTTTAGTCTGTTTCTGTCATTCAGAATGGGGAGGTGTTCTGCAATGCTGCTGTTTCGATTTGCAGTTCCCCAGACCAGGTAAATGCCCAGCACACCTCATCTTCAGCAAGGTGCTGTGAGAAGACTCCTACACAGAAGTTGCAATGAAAACATCCACCCAGCATTCTTTCCACAGGGCCCTGTTGTGTCCCTGCTCTACCACGTCTCCGGATAAGGGGCTGATGTAGTCGACCCGCTGCTTCCCCCGCGGGAGGTTCTCAGAATCCTTCCTCTTCCTGCTTAGGAGTCCTTCCTGGGGAGGCCTTAGTTCCCACAAACAGGAACTTTGTGTGTGTGTGTGTGTGTGTGTGTGTGTGTGTGTGTGTGTGTGTGTGTTTCAGCTGAGGATTGAACCCAGGGCCTTGCGCTTGCTAGGCAAGCACTCTACCACTGAGCTAAATCCCCAACCCCCAGGAACTGTTCTTTAACCTCACTCTAAAGTGAAAACACTGTTTTAAAAAGTTAAATGCCAAGAAAACATAATAAAAATAGGTGTGTGTTGGGGGGCTGATGGGACAGATGGATAGGAAAGATTTAAGGGGAAATATTTGATTAAAGCAATGACTCACGCTTGTATTACAGAGTCCTCATATTTTCTTCCAACCCCATGTTAAAAAATGTTGACAGCTGCTGCGAGATTGCGCGCTTCAAACCTCCCCCCCCCGCGCCCCGATATTGTAATTTCCCCGACTTTCTACAGTTTCTCTTCTTTCGTTGGTGTTTTGTTTTCTCGATTCCAGTGCTAACCGGACGAACAAGACAGTTCACCGTGTCGGGGGAGGGCCAAGATCGGCGGCCCAGAGGATTTTGGGGTGAAGTGAGGACCAGCAGCTAAATAAATCCCTCACTGGACCTGGGAAGCCTGGCACGGTATGGTGAGGGGGGAGGCTGAATGGGAAAGGAGACAGGTAGGGGTGGGGGGGGCCTGTCCCGGTGAGAGGTGAGCCCCGGGTCAGGAGAGGTACCCCAGGCGGTGGGCGGACACAGCGCAGGCGGAGATTGACAGGGGAGTGGGCGGAGGCTGTGCAGCAGGACAGGCTTTAAGAACCAGTCACACAGGGAGGCTGGTGCATGGAGGAGGCAGCCAGGGGAACTTGAGGTGAGCCCCGGTCGGTCACGGAGCATCATTAGTAGTTTGAAGGACTCAGAACTGTCCCAGACAGCGGGAGTGCAGCCAAGAGGAGAGCAGAGTCCAGGGGGTAGGACACCACCTATTCCTCTTGGGACACACTTGGGAGCCTCAGAGTGTATCTTAGGACCACCTTGCATTCCAAGGGTACTGAGAAGTTGGGACAGAATTCAAACCACCACCATCAATGCCCAGGGAGAAAGGTTTGAAGGTGAGAATGACAGACCCCTGAGAATGTCCAGTGGGGAGCTGGCTGCTTAAAGCTTGGACTGCCATTTCCACAGCCAGGCTCATGCTGATTTCTACTTGCAATATATTTAACAGTGTGTATGTGTGTGTGTGTGTGTGTGTGTGTGTGTGTGTGTGTGTGAGACAGAGAGAGAGAGACAGAGAGAGAGACAGAGAGAGACAGAGAGAGACAGAGAGAGAGACAGAGAGACAGAGAGAGAGACAGAGAGATAGAGACAGACAGAGACAGAGAGACCATGAAAAGGACCAAGCACAAGGTCCTTAAGTACCTCCCTTAGTTCTCCCCCTTTCCGCAGCATACTGCCTCCAGGTGAATGATCCTGGCTTTATGTGGTCCCTTTGGAGCTGGGTACTGGTGGGATGGAAGGGCTTACTTAAACACTCACTTCTTTCTTTCTTTTTTAAAATTTATTTTGGTTTTTCAAGACAGGGTTTCACTGCCTTGTGGCCCTAGTTGTCCTGAAACTCACAGTGCAGACCAAGGTGGCTTTGAACTCACAGATGCACCTGCCTCTGCCTCCCAAATGCTGGGATTAAAGACATATGCTACCAGGCCAGGTTCCCACGGATTTCTTTAAACAGAGGCCTATGAAACAAAGGCCCAGAATCAGCAGGAGAGGGACTGGGGAAGGGCATGTCACCATACCGGTAGCAAAGCTGGCTCCTTTCTAAACCATGCACAGGACAGATCCAGGGTCTAATCTCTGGGAGGTTAAAGTCTTCATCTGAAGAACGTGGGTCATCCCACGTCCCGTGGCTCCCTCCCACAGACCTCTCAAGGAAGCACACATCTCCAGCCTGTGCTGGCATCAGCGAGTGTCAGAGTGTCACGCATGGCTGTGTCAGCCCTCTGCCTCCACTACCTCTGGCCCTGATCTGTTTCTGAAGGTCAGGGTTGAAAGCCAGACCCAAATGGATCACAGGCCTGCCTCCCAAGCTTCCCAGAATAGCGGGGGCTCTGGCGACACACTGCTCTGAACTCTTCCTGAGTTCACCTTCCTAGATGAGTGGAGCTCTCCATCTTAACCACTTTCAGCTGGCCTCGGGACTCTGCGATCTGATGAAAAGGAAATTTCATGAGCTGCTGACTGCAGCCAGGGTCACTGTGAAATGCTGGCATTCCATCTGCCTGTCCTTTTCCCAAGGCAACACACCCTTTTGGGGTCTGATGGAGCCCCCATGTCTCACCCTCTCTCTGACCATCTCAGTCTTGGGCATCTGCTAGAAACATTACATGAATTCATCCAAAGATCCACCAGGGAGGAAGGCAGACATGCCCCCTTAGCTGACATTTTTTTGACCTTGTCAGGGTCAGTGGAGAGACAGGAGACTGACTTCTAGGGTCACCAGTACTCATCTCAAGTGCCCTGCTCATAGAGGCATATTCGTGTGTCCCTCTGTCTGATCATAGGATGGCTCCCTCCGTCACTCATCCCACACGAAGACCACTCCCCTGTGGATATGTTTGCTTCAGGAGCACCTTGTTTTTCTTGTTCTCAGGAGCTGTTACATGTGGAAGTGACACTGAGCTTGGAGATGTGACCTGTGGAGGTATTGTGTTCCCCAAAATATTCCTGCTACAGTGACCAACAGTCATGTGTACTCTCTTGATCCAAAAATGAACTTTAGGGTTTCAGCAGCTATTTTGGGCTTGTTCGTTTGGGGTTTTAAATTATCCTCATTGGGGCTGCAGAGATGGTTCAATGGTTAAGAACATGTTCTGCTCTTCCAAAGGATTCAAGTTCTGTTCCCAGCACCCATATCAGGAGGCTCACAACCACCTGTAACTCCAGTTCTGGGGGGGCAGGGGCCAGATTCTATTATTCTAGACCCTGTCCCCTGTGGGCACCTGCACTCAAGTTTACATATCTACACACATACACATAATTAAAAATAATAGAAATGGGCAGAGCCCAATGAAATACACTTTTAATCACAGCACTTAGGAGGCAGGGGCAGGCAGATCTCTGTGAGTTCTTGGCCAGCCTGGTCTACCGAGCGAGTTCCAGGACACAGAACTACACAGAGAAGCCCTGTATCAAAAAAAGAAAAGAGAAAGAGAAAGAGAAAAGGAAAGAATGAAAGAAAGAAAAAAAGAAAGAAAGAAAGAAAGAAAGAAAGAAAGAAAGAAAGATCTTAAATTTTTTTTCTCATCAGTAGGCACTCATTACTGAGATGAGGATCCGTGTAAACACAAATCTGAGCTCATTTTGCCAGATAACAGCTTCCACTAGCCATCCACACAGGGCCAGTCACTCCCAGGAGTTTTGCTCCTGGAGCATTTTGTGTCTGGCAAAACCAAGGCCACTGAGCACAGAGGCTCATAAATCAAGTGTCAGAGAAAACAAACACAATATCATGGAACTTGTTCTATAAAAGTAGCCATGTTCCAGGAGGAGCCAATTTCTGAAATACAATAGATACTTGAATCTTTCTCCTGCTTTGTGGTTCTGATTGGTCCTGGGGCAGTTCCCTCCCCAAAGAATAATAAGCAGGGGGTGCTCGACTTAGTCACTTCCTTCTCCCCTGCAAACCACTGAACAGCCATTTAACCCTTAGAGAGGCTTCTGTTGTGTTCAGGGTCTCTAATCCATTCTGGGATGAGAAGCTTGTTCTCTTGACTGCCTCCCGGGTGGAGGTACCTGAGTCTGCCGTCCTACTGAAGTGTTCTCTTGTATGAGGCAGTTTTCATCTGGACCCCACAAAATGAGCAAGCTGCATGTTGGGCCCCAGCACAAGATCCATGGGCTTAAGGGTTCTGTCAGACTGAAGGTCTGGAAAGAGGACAGATGGGTGGAACGCCAACTTGAATTTATGCTACTACTTATCATAACACAGCACCTTTACCAGAGGGACCTTGCCCTTGCCCATTCTGCTAGAGTGGCTGACTCCAGCAGGATGGCTCAAATGATTAGAGACACTCTATTGTATTGTAATTTCCCAGTCTTTGCTCATAGACAGCTCTTCAGAGGCTGTGTTTAAGCTTGCATCTTACATTATAATCTTGTCGGAGTAAGACAGGAAAAGCTAGGAGAATATTCTTTAAATTTCTACAAATGATTTGAACTCAAGCCTTTGTTATTCAACCCTTCTCTCTGAAAATAACTCCACAGCATTCCTAAGTCAGGCCTACAGACATGGGCATGCATGCTGATGATTCTTATTGGTTCTTGAAGGAAGCCTGTTGATAGTACTGAGGGTCATCTCTTGGGAACCTCTCTAATAACACACAATGCAGTACCTTCCATCACAGAGACTGCAACTTCCAAATACAGACTTGGGTTCCAGGCAGCCCTCCAGGGGCCAGCCTTTTTGCCTCCCTTGCCCAGAACTGAGAATTGGCTAGATTATCACCTGTCTTTGCTGCAGGAGAACAGCAGTGATAGTTGGTATAACATATAGCAGGAATGGATGTCTAGAATTTACGCCTTACTCTGGGAGAGATGATGTACCAGGATGGTACCAGGTTAAGTGGGAGCCTCAGATGTTGGAGATGTTGACCATGTATCAGAAAGAGAAAAAGGTTACTCTGAGCTCTGGAAACATCTGGAGACAACATGCTTTAACTCCCTGAAGTTCTTTTAGAAACTGTGATTCAAGCTGAAGAAACCAAGCAACTGCCTGGTTGAAGTGCTGGTTCAAGCCAAGGTTGCCAGCGGGGTGTCAGGTCCATAACAGTTCTTTTGGGTTTGGCTTGGTCTGACCCTTTCTGGAGTTAGGCATGCCATGAGCCTGCTGCCATGTCTATGTCCCTATTTCTGCGGCAGCATCCAGTGTGCACTCATGCCACAGGCTGACCATTTCCCCTGGAAGGTCTCACTATGAAGAAAAGGAAGGATTTCTGTTTCAGGTGGCCATGAAGGCATTCAGAGAAGGCCCAGGCCTACACAGTTAGTCAGCTTCCTCTGCCTCCTCTGCCTTGCCTTTGGTTCTGCTCCTCTTTTCTCAGGGTGGTGGCTTGTAGGCGACCTCTTCAGCTGAGGCTTCCTGGACGAACATAAGGGAACTTTCCTGTCAGATCCCCCGGGAAGCTTTGAGGGCGCTACTGAGCATGACCACTGAGTATGTGCCTTTCCATGCCATGAACTATGTCTGTTAACAGCTGCCAGTGGCAATAGCCCTCTCAGAAGTTGTGCTGTTTGCTGAGATGGCTTCCCTTCTCCTGGTCCAAGTTCCTGAGTAAAACCGCAAAAAAGCAGCTTTGTTCCTGGAGGTGACCCTACAGGTGAGCAGGAGGCTTGATAGCCTGGGCCCAGCGGAGGTCTGTCCTGCCTCTCTTCTAGCCTTCCTCTGCCCAGGGACCAGGTTTTCTAGTGGGAGGAACTGTGAGTTCACACAGCTCATTGTTTGGGAGGTTGTCTCTGCATATGCTCTAAGACACAGGCGCTCACACGTCACGCCATGGCAGTAACCTGCCCAAGGTGATCAAGAAGTCACCACTTATATTTTTGGTTGTGAGCCTAGCCTTTAACGGCTGAGCCAGCCCAAAATGTCACTAGGAATGTTTTTGTGTGTGTGTGTTTTGTTTTTTTGTTTTTTGTTTTTGGAGCTGAGGATCGAACCCAGGGCCTTGTGCTTGCTAGGCAAGCGCTCTACCACTGAGCTAAAACCCCAACCCGCACATGCCTTTAATCCCAGCACTCGGGAGGCAGAGCCAGGTGGATCTCTATGAGTTCAAAGCCAGCCTGGTCTACAGAGTGAGTTCCAGGAAAGGCACAAAGCTACACAGAGAAACCTGTCTCGGGGGAAAAAAAAAAAAAAAGTCACCAGTCCAATGGAAAGAGCGACACTGTGACAGTCGTGTGAACCAAATCTCAGACATCCTCTACTTGAAACACCCTCATCATCTCAGATGAAGAGGGTGTGAGTTAGAACGGCAGGCTCAAATGCCTGCTCCACATGAAGTGGAAACATTACCACTGCTACCATTCTGACAGATCACTGGAAATGGGAACACGAAGCGTGATGAGAGGCTTGTTTTTCAGCGTGTGCCCAATGACAGGCACACATCATGCTTGTGAGCAAGTTGTCCTGAGGTCTAGGACATACACCCTTGAAGCAAATGCTCTAAGTGTGTGTAGTATTCACGCCAGGGCTGCGGTGCACAAGTTCACAGCTCCTGGGCCATGTCCTTGAGAACATTCAGCTTCACTATTACTGTGGGAACTAGCAGAGGTTACCACCTCCCTTTAGCCCTGTGTCTCTGCCAAACTGTGTGCAGCCCTGGTATCTCAATGGCCCTGCTGCAGCTGTACTGTGTCCCCCGTGCCATCCAGACAATCTCCTACCTTGACAGCCAGCTAAACAAGTCGCTATCTGGTTGAATGTCTTTCCAGAGTCTCCCCACCTCCCACCCCCAGCTTTCAGAAGTTTTTTTTTTTAAAGCTGTGCTTTGCCATATCTGCACTTGAAAGCACAGCAACTGCTTGTCTCTGCCCCACGCTCCTCACACAGACAGCCCTTTGCGAGAACTCCAGCTAGGGATCTCACATAACTCGCTGCTCCCCACGATTCTGGGCATGCCTTCCTTCTACAATCCCTTACTGCCAGACTGTCCAGTCAGAACAACTACTCATTCTCTCCAGTTCACAGACTCGCAGAGGATGCTGGGGGTTTTCTGGAGGACATATGCAAGGCTTCACAATAGAGTTGGCTCCCAAAGTCTGGTGAAGCTTCATGAACAAATCCCACAAATAGATCATGATGGCGCAAGACCACAAACTTCTAATATTTGTAGAGAGAGAAGGCCAAATTGTGAGGCTCCTACAGAGCTCTACCAGCTGGTGAAACCCACAGTTGGGTGTATATTGGTATCAACCCTGGGACAGGAATTTCAGGGCCTTCTCCAAGCTGCAACGTATGAAATAATTCTCCAACCCGAGGATAGGAATACCAGAGCCCTCTACAGGCTGCAGCATATGAAATAATTCTCCAACCAAGCTGAAAGTCCAAAGTACTAAGGCCAAAACACAACAAAACCCTGCTTGAGGTTTCTTCAGATAATAAACGCACTATGAGCAGTGTCAGGAAGCTTGTTGGCAGAACACAGAGGCTGCTTGGTGGACAGCCTTTCTCTTGGGTTTGCCAGGGGCTCCTTGCTAGGGGCAGGGAGTGTCTGTCACCAGCACCTAGGAATGGAGTTTTCCATACCAGCACTCTGGCTCAGGACTTGGCAAGACAGGTGGTTCAAGAGAGGTGAACTGGCCTGTCCCTAAAAATCTTTGTTTTAAAAAACGAGAAATCCTGACAGATGAGGAGAACCTGGGCTCAGTCTGAGATCCCTATCTGACTCTCCCAAGCACTGTTCTGATGACAATTCTGCTTTCAAGGTTCAGACAGAACACCCAATGTCTGTTCTGACTGGACCAGGCAGTTGGAGCTGTCACCTCTCATGTACCTGTAGAAGGTACGGCTCCCCTTCCTTTCAGTGTGCTTTCCTCTTTGTGTATCACAATTGCCCCCAAAGTCTGGCATTTTTCAAGACACTCAACTCTCACTGGCCAACTACAATTTCCATGTCAACAATTTCTAAAATGTCCTCACTATCAGAAATGGCCCCAATCATTTATGCCATCTCTGGGAACTAACTGGATGCTTGACCCCAGCTCTGTCATCTCCAACAGGAAAACCCTTTTCTGTCTCACTTGTCAGGTCATCTCTTTGTGAGGTTTCCTCTCTCCTTCATGCTCCCAGCCTCCCAGTTCCTCTGCTCTGAGGATCTTGAACCCCTGCCCACTCTGTGCACGGTCCTTCCCTGATCTAACCATTACTAACTGGTAACTCGTCTTTTGCCTCCAGCCTGCCCTTCCTCACACCGTCTTGGCATCCCTATCCTAATCTGGAAGCCCAAATCCAAACTGCTTAGAATGGAAGATCCTAACAATTGCACAAACCACTGATATCACCTCTGCACTTCCCTTCCTGTCTTCACTTGGGAAACCAGCTAAGCCATGCCGGCCTGTGAGTGTTGGGGAGTGCTCTCTCTTCCCCATAACCTTGGCGTGCTCCCCAAGCCCCACTTGGCCAACCCACCACTTGAGAAATCCCACTGGCTTCTGTGACCTTCTGAGTTCTTTCTAGAGGATTTCTCCAACCCTTCTGTTTCCTGCTGTTCCAAAGGGAGTGCCACATCCTGGTTACTTAGCCATGGGGCTATCCAACTCTTCTATCTCCCTGCTAGGAGGGCCAGGCAACCCCTTATCAAAACCCTTGATAGAGAGCTTCCTTGGCCACTTCTATTTACTCATTTCTTTTTCATTTTGCCCTACATCAGTGGGTTTTAGACTTAATGAGCCAATATCGTTATTTCAGACAATGTCAAGCTCTTTTGGGAAAATTGGTCATGTGTAAATATGTCATATGTATGTATTTTGCTCATTGTATGAGGTAAGCAGTATCAAATGAATATTTTTCAGAGGATAATATTGACTGTGAAAAAGATGTATTTCTAATTTCTGCATCACTTAAAGGCAAGTAGTTTTAATAACTTCTATAAAGTGGCTAGACATGGAATATTGAAGATTCTAAGGGAAAAACAAAATAAAATAAGAAGCCCATCACTAACTAAATATCCTGTGACTCTAGGCAACACACAGACACTGATAGTTGTGAGCTAACAAGTGCTAACATTAACAGTGGAGGTACCTTTTAAAGTAGATAGTGCATTTTCAGATGTTTGGGGTCGTTTCAGTAAAGTTTAAGATACCTATCTCAATTAATGAACACATGGTACAATGTATCAGGAACCTAAATTTTAAAAAGTATTTGAAAATGTATATTTTCTACAAATATCACTGTTATTAAAGGGAAGCTTGTAGGTCTTGCTTTCATGTCTACTTTCCACATAGCTCTGTACAAAGAAAGCACTCTGATCTCTTTACCAGGAGGAAGAAACAGAGGCCGGGGGAAGGAGCAGCCTTCCTCCTGAAATCACTAGCGTGTCTGGAGGGAGAAGGAACGGGACGTTAGATCAGGGTCATGGAGCAGAAGTCCTTGGCTCTTCCAGTGCTCTCTAAGCCCCACAATTTCTAAGCCTGATGATTGCCAGGTCTGCTTACAATGTAAATTAATTCCAGCCTTGCCAAAAGGAACCATAATGCAATTAGTTCACTGAGCAGGAAGAAGGCAATGTCGGGAGGGTGGGTACTCCACACTTACCTTCTGGTCTCTGTTCAGCCTGAAGGAAGTAACGAGTAAAGGGTTCATACTCCTGTCTCTGGTTAGATGAACCTACAAAGGAGGGGTCCTTGGTTCTTACCACATGGTTATAAATTTAAACAGGTGATATGTGATTGTTAATGTGAATTGGTAACTTGATAAAACCTAGGATTACTTAGGAGACAGGTTTCTGGGCACACCTATACAGGATTATTTTTATAGGTTGATGAGGCTGGAAGGTCACCCACTGTGGGTGGCACCATTCCCTGAGCTAGGAGCCTGGAGGGCATAAATGGGAGAAAGTGAGCCAAATTTGTGCAAGCATAACCATGATGATTACTTTTAATTGTCACCCTTAGACATGATGCAGAATCACTGGGAAGAGACTCTCAGTGACAGATGGTTTAGACCAGGTTGGAGTGCGCATGCCTGTGGCAGATAGTCTTAATTATGCTAATGGACTGCGGAAGACCCAGACAAAAGCGGGCAGCACCATTTTTTGGGGTTTGGGCTCTGAACTGTGTAAGAGTAGAGAAAGAAAATTGGGCAATGAGTGAGCACGCAAAATGTTCTCTCTCTGCTCTTGACATGATGAGACCCTTCAAGCTTCTGCCTTGACTTCCCACAGTGATGGACTGTGACCTGGAATTGCAGCCAGAATGAACTCTTCCTCTCCCGACAGTGGTTTTTTGCCAGGGTACTTGCTCACATCAGAAAGCAAACTAGGAAAGCTGTTCTCTGCTTCGAGACTGCCAATGCTGTGTGACCAACTGCCTCAGTTCCTGCTGCAGCGGGCCCTCCATCATGACCTCCGCACCTGGAGCTGTGAGCCCAAACAAACTGCTTCTCCTCTAAATTGCTTTTGTCCAATATTTTAATCACAATGACAGGAAAATAACCAAGCCTAAGCCCTGCTTCTTTGGGGGTTTTTGTTTGTTTGTTTGTTTAAACATCTCATAATTGTTCACTGTATGTGTATCTTGAAGGAAAGCTAGAGGCTGTGTTAGTTCTGTGGACTGTAGAGGAGGAGGGTATACAGAGCCCAGGAGGGTTATTTCATTAGTCTATCAGACCTAATGCACGCATGAGAGAGACTGTTTTGGAGCCTTCAGTCCAAAATGAGGTGGGCCTGTTGCTTGGGGCTCCTGGGAGGGTGCTGGATGGCGCTGTGGGAAGCAGAGTAAACCGTATCCCTACTGAGCTAGGAAGCAAACAGAGAAGGAGGAAGGGGAAGGGCTCCAAAGGTCCCCATCAAGGAAGGGACCTTAAATACTTAAGGACCCCTGCTAGCCCATCCTCTTAAAGAAAGTCCCCTGCCACATTTTTCAAATAGCTACACCCTGAGGCACCAGCCTTCAATGCATGGGCCTGTGGGAGATTTTCCAGATCCATTCAGATCATGGCAGGGCTTCCTCCAGACCCAGCCAAAACATGCCTCTCTGCTCCCCTCATCTGTGTGCAACGGAAGGAGTCTTCCAAATCAAGAGAAAGGGAAAGAAGTGGCCTTGGCCCTCCCGGTGAGCCCCCTCTAACTCTGAGCCCTAGCTAGGCTGTTCAGGGCATGCTGTGCAGCGTGTGGTGTCCTCTCCTCTCCAGTCAAGAGGAGAGTGCAGACAGCTGGGAAGCGGATACAGGAACCCAAGACAACAAGTAAAATACAAGGAGTCCTCGATACATGTAACCTCAGTGTACTACTAAAGGGTAACAGCCATGTTGATTCCTAAGTCCTAAAGATGGAGGAGAATGCAGATAGAGTTGGGTCTAAACTGTAAAGTCCCAGAGCAGCAGGACTCCCTGTCAAAGTCACCAGGGGTTCATTTGGGTTGCTTGAATCTACACTTTTTTTTTTAAGGTCTGGCTATATAGCCAAGCTGCCCTCAGACTGTCAATTCTCCTGCCTCAGGAAGTGGCTGAGAATATACTGTCATGCCTGACTTTAATTTGTATTTTTAAATTGGTATTGGTGGTGAAGCAGTTCTTGAGACAAACATTTTGGAAACATTGAGTTAGTGAAGGATACTAACTGTTCCGACTGCAGAGTTCTTGGTGTTGTGGTGAACGTCATCAATGGCTGTAGTCTTAGGTGCAAGGACACATACGTGTATCAACCACCTTCCAAAACACAATGATTTTGAGCTTGAAGACACACAGAGGACTGTACACATGAAGATGTGTGACTGGGACCCAGGAAGGACAGATCTGGGTAGGCAGCACCAACCTTCATAGCTCAGGGAGCAATCCACATATTCCACAAAATGGAAGATATGATGAAATGCTGCCCTCAAGCCTGGGTTCCACCCAACCCTAGGCCCCACCCAGCCTTCTGCCCCACCCCCACTCAATATCTCTCTTACAAATGTAATAAAAAATAAAAGCCCATGATTCACAAATGTTTGAAAAGCTTCATCTCAGAGGTAAATTATTGGTCTTACAGAGAATATGAAGACTTGTTTGCTTTTAATAAATTATTGCATAATGTTTTTTACCACACTTTACCATTCTTAGGATACTAATTGTTTAACTATCAGTGTAAAATTCCTAACTTTTGCACATAAAAATACAATGAAGTAAAAACCAGATTCTAGAAAGCTCTTTTGGTATGGACAGATTCCTGAATTTGGTGTTAACTCTGGCCAGATCCATCAGGATAATGATTATAGCCAGACAAGCCACAACCCAATGTTTGATAGACAAAGACCAATAAGGAAGGTAGACCAATCGCTGCCATTTCCTGGACCAGCAGGCCGTCACTGTGTCGCCTGGCTGTAGCATCAGCTCTTCTCAGTCTGTGTCCCCAGAAGCCTGGCATTGCACAGCCATGGACAAATCAAATATCGAGCCTCATTGTGCTTATTGGCAAATGCTCCTGGCACCAGAAAACTGAATGAATCACACTATACATATTCTCCAATTTGAAAAGGCTGCTGAGAGTTTAGAGTGCATGTGATTTTGCTTCTCTTTGTCTGTCCTAACAAAGGAATCGGCTACAGGAAAAAACGGATACAACAGGCAAGCAAAGACTCCATTCTTTGCTGCCAGGCCAGAGCCCTGTGCCCAGCTCTCCTAACAACAGTCTGTCTGGCAATAAGTATCTGTTTGCAGAGTGAGCAGAGTAGCTCCCAGCAGCAAAACTGACATCACCACAAGGCTTGCCTGCGGCTTCACCACAGTGCATGGTGGGCATAATGCTTCTTCCTTTCTAGGGCAGGCATCTTAAGGGAGTTTTGAAATCACCATCTCAAATGGAATACTTTAATTGGATATCATTGTATAGGAGGAAAAGTCTAGAGGGTTGATCAGAAATTCAGCCATGACATCTGGGTCAGAACATGTTGGGGAATCCATCCCAGAAAATCCCCAAAGGTCTTTGCTTTCCTCAACTCTTATATTCAGCCAGTCCCGCTCTGTCCCCTTGCCTGCTAAAGTCCACAAGTAGGAGGCATAGTCCAGTGGGAGTGTCTGACCCTAGTCATCACTTGGGACCATTTGAGGAAGCACCTATGTGCCATACCATTCCATCTGCTTCCCACATCAGGCTCGCAGCCACGAGCTGCTGTTCCCACAGAAGAACCAATTCTAGATGAGGAAACTTGGGTGGAAGAAGGGGAACCAGGAACCCAGAGCCTCTGGGAGACCCGTCCCCATCTCTTTCTTTGCTTCTCTGCTCCAGGGCAGCATCCTCTCCACAGTAAACTGCAGCCCCGCATGTGGAAAGGGCCCAGATTTAGGTGTGACACCTTCAGCCCGTGCCAGGAAGACATCTACTAGCCCAGGACAGTGAAGTGCCCACTCCTGAATGGAGTGCCGTGGTGAAAGGACAGAGGTCCCCCTGTTGGGCCCACAGACATGTGACAGGGAGAGCATCAGGCTGGGAACAATGGTTCTCAGAAGAGGCAAGTGAGGCATCCAGTCAGGGACACACTATATAGACCCACACATCCATTTGACAAGCTGACAGAGAATGCTAGATCCCAAGGCTAGGTCAGATGGTTGGTTACCAGACAGGCAATGTGGCATACTGGAGACAGTGGGTGTGTGGTATCTTTTTCACACAGTTATGATGAAACGAAACCATGAGTCAATGCACCAACTACTAGTCTTTGCAGAGTGCTCCAGGATGAATCGCAGGACCCAATGTAGCTCCCAGCAGCTTAGGAATGCTTCTCACCTGGTGCTGATTTACAAGGCACTGACATAAACACACTGCCAGGCACACTGGTACTAGTGCATAGATAGAGGCTGTCCCAGCTCCTGTACAGCTCGGTCCCCTGCTCCACCTCCACATCCATATTTTCTAGCTCTTACCTGCTGGTTCAAGTACCTCATCTACTCCACCCCATCCCATTTCCTTTTCAGCCATGCCCACCCTTGCCCCTAAACAACACACAAAGGGAAAGATAACTACCCAAGACAAGGAGAGAAACAGCAGCAAGGCACAGAATGAGCCAGATAATCTGCACTTGGGGAGGGCGTTGTGTGAGTCCCATCTACTATGTGACCAGTTACCAGGGTGAAATGAGATGCTTCTCACTGGGGAACTGGGAAGAAAAATCAAAATTAAGGTCTCTAAATTTAAACATCTGTCAGCCCCAGGGAAATGCTGGCCAAGGGCACATACAGAAGTGAACATTTATGTAGAAAAATGAACAAAAAATATATGAGTTTAGGGTTTGATTTTACATTAGAAGTGAAGAGCCACAGCTCAGAAACAGAACAAGCCTGCATGTCCACCAGCAGATGAGTGAGTAAAGAAAACAGGATGTGTACACAATGGAATCTTATTCTGCCACAAAGAAAAAGGAAATGCTCATTTTTGCAGGAAGATACTTAGAACTAGATATTATTATTATGTTAAGATAATTTAGCCAGACTCAGAGATACTATTTTTTCTCACATGCAGCTCTAGATTTAAGTAAGTGTGTGTGTGTGTGTGTGTGTGTGTGTGTGTGTGTGTGTGTGAGAGAGAGAGAGAGAGAGAGAGAGAGAGAGAGAGAGAGAGATTAATCAATCTGAGTGTATATGAAAGACCTGGTGAAGAAGAGAAGTAAGGGTAGGTGGGAAGATACAGGATCATAAAACATGAAGGGAGATCTATCTATTCTGAGGACAGAAGACAAGCAAGAAGGGATGCTGGAAATGGTAAGTATGTGTCCTACAGTAGAAGCAGGGGACACATCTTCCTAAGTGACAGGGACAAGTCCAACCTTGCTCACTTTAGCCTTCATGAATTCATGTCTAGTTGATGCATGTTTCAGATTAGATACTTGAGACAAGAGTAATCTCGCCATGTTTTGTTTCCAGGTTTAAAACACCCCTGGATAAACATAAAATGATAGGGGCCGAACAAGAGCTTGACATATTGTAGCTAGAGTTTTCCTGCCTGGCCCACAGTTAGGACAAATCTCTCTCACCTGCCAGGCCCATAAACGCTCAGAACCAGCCAAGTAAACACACAGACACTTATATTGTTTACAAACTGTATGGCCGTGGCAGGCTTCTTGTTATCTACTTCTTCTACCTTAAATTAACCCATTTCTATTCATCTATACTTTGCCACGTGGCTCATGGCTTACCAGTACCTTATTTCTTTCTTGTCATGGCGGCTGCTGGCTGTGTCTCCCTCTCTGCCTTCCACTTCCCAGAATTGTCCCGCCTATACTTCCTGCCTGGCTACTGGCCAATCAGCATTTTATTTATACAGAGCGATATGCCACAGCAACATATGTCTGAAAGCCACACGCATCCTTCTTTCTTGTCCTTTATAGCCTCCATCATCTCTGGTGATATATTGTGTCCCCCAATATACTGTGCACCCTAACAAAGCTTATCTGAGGATCAGAGGGAAAAGCCAGCCACTGTAGTAAACCCCAGAAGCCTAAGGCCACACTGGGCGGCACATGCCTTTAATCCCAGCACTAGTTAACCATAAAGATCTGGAAGTCTGTATAGACAGACTGGAAGTGACAGAGCTGGACAGGAAAAGGAAGTGAAATAGCTGGACAGAGAGAGAAAATGATGTAGCTGGGCAGAGAGAGGAAGTGAGATGGCAGGGACAGAAAGGCATATAGGCGTGGGTATACAGGAAGTAGATCCTCTTTGGAGGCTGAGGAGTTGGTGAGGTGAGGTTGGCTGTGGCTTGTCCTATTCCTCTGATTTATCGGTTTTCACCCCAATATCTGGCTCTGGCTTTTTTATTAATAAGACCGGGTTTGGTTTTTTTGTTTTTTGTTTTTTGTTATTTTTGGTTTTTCGAGACAGGGTTTCCCTGTGTAGCATTGCGCCCTTCCTGGAACTCACTCTGTAGACCAGGCTGGCCTCGAACTCACAGAGATCCGCCTGCCTCTGCCTCCCAAGTACTGGGATTAAAGGCGTGTGCCACCACCGCCCAGCCGGGTTTTTTATTAAAGGACCAATTTGTCTTACAGTCATCCATCTCCAACTGTGTCCTCAACTGTCTCACCAGGCTCCTCTGGCACATTTCAGGGCTGCCATGTCTCCTACTTACCTCCTAAGTTCATCTCAATCCTTTGAGAATGTGAAATGTAGGTGTCCAATATCAGTCTCATCAGCTCTTAATGCATTGCACCCCCAGGCCTTATGCTCACATGTCTCACTGTCCCATCACATGTGACCTACCCTCCACCTGCCACCATTGGGAGACTCCCACATCCTGTCCTCAATCTTGGGCACCAGGATGCCATAGTCTCAAGCCACTCACACATCTACTGCAGGCCTCATTCATTGTTGGCTGTTGAACTGACCACCCTGCTTGTCCTGCCCTCACTCAAGGCAGAGCAGGCTACTCCCCAGCACACTCTCCAGTGGGACTGTGACTCTGTTCTACACAACCCAGTCCCAGACTGAAACCTCATGTGGTTCTGGGACCTTTTGGTGTTATGGCCACGACAGCATCTGCCACACTTGGGGTGTCAGGAGGGCTGAAACAACGGAGGACTGAGAGGCAGAGGTCCCCATATTCCAGAGAGCTGGACATGCTGTAGCTGTGGGCACATTTTCCACCCTGTGGTCAACATTCCGCCAAGTGACACAGAGAGCCTCCTTCCTGTCCTTTATTTTTATGCCTTCATTTCCTCGTGCACAAATTAGTGTCATAAAACTTGGGAAGGGATTTATTTTAATTTTATTTTATGTATATGGGTCTTTTGCCTGCATGTATGTCTGTCAATGCATATGACTTTTGCATATGACTTTTGCAGCAGCATTTAACAACCTTACAATATTGAAGATGTGAGCAACCAGCAAGTGATGGAAATAAATTTAATAGAGGCCGTTCATTGTTTATTTATCAAAAGGCTTTATTTTGGGAGGTGTCTCTTATAGCTATATAACCCCCTTAAAATTTTCTCTGGAAATAGATTTTTGTTTATATACAACTCCTCCCAGATCCTCCCCAACTCTCCACCCACTCAGATCTGCACCTTTTCTTTCTCTTATTGGAATACAGACATCTAAAAACAATAATAAAATAAAGACAACCTGAAATAGGATGAGACAAACAGAAGAAAAAGAGCCAAAGAAAACACGACATACATATAAACACAGAGACACATGTTTGCACACACAAAAATCCCATAAAAGCGTAACGCCAGAATCATAGTATCTATGCAAAAGACCTGTAAATTTAAAAAAGAAGAAGAAATAAAAATACTGCCCAGACAGTGTTACCAGACAAGGAATCTCCAAAACTGCCACTGAGTTAGTTTTGTGTTGACCATCAACAGTTGGGCACGGGCTTGCTCTTAAGTGTGGTTTGTATATCTAGTGAGACTCTGTTGGAGAAAACTCATTTCTCTTTTGCAGGCAGCTATCAGTTGGAGATAACTTCTGGCTTAGGGATGGGTGCTCATGTCTACGTCCCCTTTCAGTGCTGGGGCCCCTGGCTAAGACCTGTGCAGACCCTGTGAGGTTTCCACAGTCTCGGTGAGTTTGTATGTGCATCTTCTGTTGGGTCTCGAAGGCCTTGTTTCCTTGGTGTCTTCCATCCTCTCTGGCTTTTACAATCTTCTTCCTCTTCTGCAGAGCCCTATGAGCCCTGCGGAGAGGGGTTTGATGGACTGAGTGTTCCAAGGTCTCTCACTCTCTGCACACTGCCCCGTTGTGGGTCTCTGTATTTGTTCCCATCTACTCTAAGAGGGAGTTTCTCTGATGACAGATGAGCAAGACACTGATCTATGAATATAGCAAAAGGTCATTAGGAGCTGTTTATGGCCATGTTCCTTTAGCAGAACAGTGGTGTTTGGATTTCCCCTGGTTCCCTGGCCTATCTAGTGTCAGGTTCGTGGCCATCTGAGCAGGGCCAGGGATGGGTTCTGTCTCATGGGGCAGGCCTTCAGTCCGATCAGATGTTGGGTGGTTACTCCCACAAGCTTTGCACCACTACTACACCTGCACACCTCGCAGGTAGACGACTACCGCAGAACAAAAGGATTGTAGCTAGGTCGGTTTCTACCTTCTCCTCTGGTAGCATACAGAGTCCCTTCAGTATCGTGAACACTATTCAGAAGGAGAGAAAGCTCTAGATAGACATGGCTCAACTTCTCCATGTTCAATGAGTCGTAAAGGTGCTGTCTTCAGCAATAGGGCCTGACCCTCGGTTTGTGGAGAGCAACTAGGCTATTCATAATTTAAAGTCAATACATTATAATATTCCATTTGACTCAAATCAAACTAATTGTGCTGTCGATATTTTAGCCTCAGAGACCATTCAAAGAGGCCAAAGGCTATTTATTAAGTGCTAAGCAACTTAAACCAAATATCGATCATATGTAGCATTGTGTGTCTACTCCAGTTCTTAACAGTTGGAAGGCAGCGAAGGCCCTGTGACTCTTCCTCACAGCAGAGCCGCCTGAAGCCTGCAGCTTAAGACAATATTGGTAGAGGGGTTTTGCACAGAGCACAATCTTGCAAGCAGCTTTGACTGGGTTGGGGGATTACTTTAGTGTTAGAGGGAGAATATCTAATTCAAAACTATGCATACTAGAAACTGTCACCCAGGATACAAATCTCAGGCCAGCCCCGATTCCTACAGCTTTTGCCCAACTTCCAGGAAGTTTATTAAATTACGGCTTTTTGCAATAAATTCAGCTGTCCCCAAATGATTTTAAACACACAGATGAAAGGAGAATATTTGGCCACATCAGGCAAGGCAGCTGTGGAGGATCAGAAGAGCTCCGCCATCCCTCTGATTCTGCTCAACTGGGTTAATTGGGAACCCACCATCTCCAGGGAGACCGTGAATGACATTCTTTTGATTAGTTCTCATTCTGTTCAGAATCTGTGTTCTTCCTCCACCCTCAGCCCCAGAGGAAGAGTATGGGTCATTATGGGCAAGGTTCAAAGCAGATGCTTAAAAACATGAATCGATATATGGGGGTCTTGGAATTTTTTTTTAAAGATTTACTTATTTATAATGTATACAATGTTCTGCCTACATGCAGGCTTGCAGGCCAGAAGAGGGCACCAGATGTCATTATGAATGGTTGTGAGCCACCATGTGTTTGCTGGGAATTGAACTCAGGATCTCTGGAAGAATAGCCAGTGCTCTTAATGGCTGAGCCATCTCTCCAGCCCTTTGGAAATTATTTTAAAGAGAATCCAGTGTCTCGCTCATGAATGTATGCCCCGTTCAGTTCTAGGCCTTTCTTTGCCTCCGTGGAACTCCTACACAGGAGTAGCGCCCTCACTGTGACGAAAAGAACACCTGTGTGCTTTCCTGCCACTGCAGGCTCAAAAACAGCAAGCTCCTGCTATGCTTGCTTATTCATGTTGTTTCAGAAAAATGCAGTCAGGGCTCAGCATCTCCTCTGCTCAGTGCTGCATCGAGCACGGTGCGGTGCGGATGCCATCAGTTCAGGAAGAGCATCCTCGCTGCAAACCTAGCCGGTAGGGAGTGCTCAGTCAACGCGTGCTGAAGGAGTGAGTGGTTGCTGAGCAGTTAAAATACAAACTCAAAACTCTCCACACCTTTCCCTCTCCCTCAGAGGCATGTGCCACAAGGTGGACAGAAGGAACACAGTAGTAGGTTCTCCGGGAAGCAGGCTCAGTGGACTGGGAAGCAGGCTCAGTGGACTGGGAAGCAGGCTCAGTGCAGCTCTGCAGAGGGAAGAGCAGGGGCTTTCCTTGTCCCCTCTGCCCACAACAATGAAAGGAAGAACGCTGACCAGTCAACTGATTGCATCTCACCGGCTTCTGAGTCTCACTAGGGAGCCTGACCCGCATTCTTGGGCTAACGGTGCTGAAATCATCGCATTGAATCCGTCTCAAACAGCAGCGCCCTCCCCACGGATTGCTCTTGCACTTCTCCTCAGCTTAGTCCTTCCTTCCCTCTACCCACTTTCAGAGCAAAACTGAGAGTCATTGTCTTGACAACATAGAAAAGGAGAAGAGGAGGAGGAGGAAGAGAAGAAGAGGAAGAAGAAGTTATCACCTCAAGGGCGAAACATTTGATGTTTTAATTACTGCTAGTTGTGATACCAGAGAAGAAAAGAGAGAAGGTGGCATTCTTTAAATGTGGGAGACAAAGTTTAAATGGTGCCAATGTGTTTAACACATCCATTATGTTCTGACAGTCTGAAGATTTCATCAGTTGGCTGAAGCAGCAGGGTAACTGAGTTTTCTCACTGCCTTGTCATGGGAAGCGGTGACCTTGCTGTGCAGAGGAGGGGTCACGGAACCTGCAGCGATGGATGGACTCAACAAAGCCAACTGGAAGTCTGAAGGCTCTGAGTCATACTGCTGAAGCTGGTAAAATCCCCAGTTGAACTCATGGCTCCTCATTTAAGTGTGTATGATTTAGAGGCCTGTGTCAATCGGCCCATCCTGACTTGTACATGGCAATACTTCTTACTGCTACCTAAGAACAGGTCATTGGTTTTTAATTTAAATTCCTGAGGGTTTGGGTGTCTGGATGCTTGGGTTATGCCCATGGTTCTGCCAGGTCAATGCTCACAATCTTTAGAAAGTTACTTCACTTCCCAGCCATCAAATGCCTCCTTCAGAGAGCGATGGGGAAAATGCATGGAGTGTCCTGTGGAGAGTGCCTGGCGCCCATTAGGTGTTTTTAAAACAAACCACAGATTCCTTCCCTTAAAATAGATTTTTTTTCATTAAAAATGTGATTTGTGATAGTCATTCAGCTTTCAGAAAGTCTCCTTTGCAGAGAATTACACCATTTAAATTTGGGAAAGAGAAAGCAAAACCAATTATTTGAAAAAAAAAAGATTCCATCACAAAACTCCAGGGAGCAGGGAGAGTTCAACAAGCTGTTGAATGGGATAGCATGAATTCTACAGGTTTTTATTTGGGGCAACAACTACAAACGTAATTCATGCAAATTATAAATGCAAAGATTAACAGCACATTTTCCTCACACAGGTCCACATTTAGCTCACCATGACCCCCATCATTTCCAGCATCCTTATTCTACCTTGTCCCCAGGCCCAAGACACTTACTTCAACCTTCACCTAACTGCACTCACATGGCGGCTCACAACCATCTGTAACTCCAGTCCCAAGGGGATCCAATGCCCTCTTCTGGTCTCCAAGTGGTACACAGACATGTATTCGGGCGATAAACCAAACACACAAACTAATAATTTTGTAAGTGACTTCATTGCCACCCCCTCAACGTTTTGAACACTGCTGCATTATAGAGACAAGATAACTGCTCCATAATGCCATCTGTCCCCCTTTATTTGGGTCCCCTCCTGCCACAGGGAGTGACCTTGGTTACCCTAAATCACTGACAGGCATGGCATGCTGTTCTGGTGAGGAAACCTGGTCTGCCATGCCAAGTGAGGCCTCTTTGTGGCTCAAGGGGAAGTGGCTTCTAATTGCACAGGAAGAAACAGGGGCTGGAGGATAGCCACTAGCCATTGCTCAGGCAAGTGGACCTCAAGCTGTGTGGTCCCCACACCCTAGTTTAGATCAACTGAACCAGGCCAGCTGCACTGTGGTTCTTTGACATTTGTAGCAGAAGAAAAGCCAGTGCTGTGTATTTCAGGGCTTGCCCCTTATATTTAGTCTTGAGGAGCTTCTAGCTGGGCTCTTGGGGCCATCTGAGTGGCCATGGAAAACAGGAAGCACCGGTTGCGGTGGCGCACGCCGGTAGGATTTGCTGACGGAGGCGGAGGCAGGAGGATCATGAGTTTGAGGCCAGCCTGGGCTACACATTTTTGGGGGGTTGGGGATTTAGCTCAGTGGTAGAGCACTCACCTAGCAAGCGCAAGGCCCTGGGTTCGATTCTCAGCTCAAAAAAAAACAGAGAAGCACACTGTCCAGAGTGTTGACTGAAGCCCTCTTCAACCGAAGGGTAAGAGGGACACCTCCCAGGAGGGCCCCTGGGACCATGGGAACCTATGGCTCCTTGTCCTGGCACTCCTAAGAGGGTTAGTCTTCAGGAGTGGTAGCAGGTACAAGCTGTCTCTTGGCCCTGTAGCCGCCATTTCTGGATTGGAGGCCTATGTCGCTTCCACCCCAAGGCTGCACGTAGTAGCCACCAACTTGTTGTCCTCTTATCTCTTTACAGTGTGAGCTCTCTCTGTCTCTGTCTCTGTGTCTCTGTCTCTGTGTCTCTCTGTGTGTTTCTCTCTCTCTCTCTCTCTCTCTCTCTCTCTCTCTCTCTCTCTGTGTGTGTGTGTGTGTGTGTGTGTGTGTGTGTGTGTGTGTATTCAAGCAAACCTTACCCACAAAACACTCACCAGTGCAGACATATGTGGAGGCCAGAAGTTGACGTCAGGACCTCTTCCTCAATCTTTCTCCACTTTATGTTGTGAGACAGGGTCTCTCACTCAACCTTGAGCTCACCATTTTGGCTAGACTGCCTGGCCACCAAGCCCCACCCCACTTTAAATGGGTGCTACCAATTCTCATGCTTGTGCAGCAAGTACCTTGCCTGTCTCCCTGGACCCTTTACAATGTTCTTACAAGCACCTTCACTTAAAAATTAAAGATTATAAGGAATGCTTGTTTTTATCAAGTCCCCAAATCTTATAGTCATAATTGATTAAACAAAAAGAAGTCAGTATTTGCCAAGTCCTAAGAGACGAGTTATAGGCAGCTTCCCTTCCCCTGCCGACTCAGGACTTCAGGACAATGTTGGCTCTCACCAAATTGGTGTTTGAAAACTCAGCTTCTCCTAATTTTCTTTACAGGTTGTGATTCCATATATTAATACAGGCAGTATTGATAAAATACCTTTAAATTCTACTGTTATTCATCAACCTCAATGTTTAGGTCTTGGATACCTAACTGCACAGTGGAAGGATGTCCATGTGCACCCATCTCACCTTCCTACCATAGACGCCCTCCAGGTGTATATCAACCACCTGAGTGACCAGAGATGATGATATAGTGGCTATCTGAGCAGGTCTTCGCTGGCCACACACATGATGAGGACTATATGTTTTTGTCCAATGTGTGACGTGGAGCCACTGTTAGGGGGGAAGAGGCCAGAGGTGGAGATGGGGCTGGGAGCCCGCATCAAACGAGAGAGGGCACTAGAGAGCCGAGGAAGGTGGGTACGGAGGAAATGCAAGGAGAGGCACAGACAGGGAAAGAGTGTGGGCAAAGGGTCACAGACAGACAGCATACAGACGGACAGCAGAGAGAAGAGCAGGAAACTGGGTGAAGAGAGACCAGGGATCAGGGAAGAGGTAGAGGGACGGCAGAAAGGGTGAGGGGCATGACCAGGAGCTATATAGGGAACAAGACAGTGACAGCTGTACACAGCCTCCAGCTTCCCCGTTGCCTAGTAACAAGCCAGTGAGGCAGGTGAGCAAAGGGCATTGGGGTTTGGGAAGACAGTCTAACCAAATGGGCCCTGACATTTCTCATCAATGTGCACAAGAGAGTACAAGGCTCCAGCCAGATGCTGACTCAGGATCCCCTTGTCCCCACAAACACAGAGATGGGCAACAATGCTAGCTAATCCCACAACTTTTCCAAGAGGGGCAGTATTCCCGGTCCACCTACAGAGCGGTTGTCCATAACCAGAGGCAGGGCAAAGACCGGCAGCATGGCAGAGTCGTCTCAAACACTTGACACACAGTATAAGTTGGACACTAGACCTTTACCTACTATGACCAGGAAAGGAGCTTGAGAAATACCTGTCCCCACCCCAGATTGTTTGGGAGACTCTCAATGAGTCCTCCACAGAGAGCTCTTCAGTGAATCCTCCCCAGAGGGCTCTTCAGTGAGTCCTCCCCAGAGGGCTCTTCTTCAGTCCATGAAAATGCCCCTCCCTGTGCCAACAGGAAGCCATGAGACATCAGTGAACCAGAAGCATGGGAACTCAAGCAAGCCACTGTGTGAGTGCCATTGTGTGAGCATCCGAGGCTTCTGAGGAGTCTCTCCGGCTTTACCGTGTGAACAGCTGTCATTGTTAAACTGGAATGGGAAGTGTTCCGCATAGTCTATACCATCGGGTCCTCCCATGGCTCCAGACTGGGCAGCTGTGTACTGGTCACCACAGACACAACTCCTCACTTGGCCCTAACCTGCTAACCCTGCAGCACACCACACCAAGTGCGCCCAGCAGCCCATTTCCAATCATGAATCACACTCCCTCTCTTGAGCCAAAGAGCCTCCAGTTGAGGTTCTGTGGCTTTTACCACACAGTTTGGGGTTTCTCTCCCCAGGATGTTAAGCAACAAAATCCAAGTTATCTTTGAAGAAACCTGAGATGATATTTTCTGCTTGTTGTGTGGGGCTCAGTGTTCTTGCTGGATGATGAACCCAGACAGTGGTTCACCAGGCTAGGAGGCTACAATGTCCAGTGTAAATTTATCTTCTCTAAGCCCGCTGTGGTCTCCATGTAGGGAGTGGGCGGGGTGTGATCCCACCTGGACAAAGGAGTCAGAGGAATGGGAGGCTTTGGGGTGCTGCCATAAATCGAGGAAACATCCCTCTGGGTACAGTCAGTACGTCCACACACAGCTCAAGACACCAGCCAGGCTTCCTGCTTGGTATCCCTGAACATGAGGGCCAGGTGTCACTCTCCTTAGAACTCCATTTGGCCAGCAAGTCTGGGCATGTGGAGGGGCTGTGTGCCTGCAACTGGGCTGGCCGACCAGAGCCAGCTAATTCAGCAGAGGCCCTGCACTCTATCTGTCTGCCCATTATAGACAGAGGACTTTATCCTAGTACATGCATGAGGTAAGGTGGCCCCCACGTGGGACAAGAACAAGCTATGTGTGCATTAGACCAAAGTCTACACAGGACCCAAGGTTCTGATGCTATCCCATGGACATCAGGCATGGCGACACTCTCTGCTTATACCTGTCACTTGTAGCAGTTTCCCCAAAGACCTGCCTTCTATAATATCAAACCATGCTAAGACAGAGGCTCTTCATCTTTGCTCTTGGCTCAGATCTTCCCCGAATGCTTTGGAGCAGACTGGGAGTGTGTAGTTGTCCTGAGCTGTTCCTCACTCGGGGGTCCCAGTCCAAAAGCTTCCTGTGTGAACAGATCCTGTATCTTTTGGCCACAGGTAATGAAGGTGGTAACACCGCTGTCCTCCATTCTTGGACACCAGGTCACCAGCTGCTCTGGCTGAGGGGCCTGGACACCAGAGCCCAAGTAGGCAGTGCCCATCCAGAAGGATGGCCTGAGCAGGCAGCAGCATGGAGGAGGAGAGAGACAGAGGGTCCACAGAGCAGAGTGGGGCAGGTGCATCAGAAGGAAGGCAGGGCAGAGCCCGGACAACTTCCAGCGGCCAGGACTGTTTGATGGCCCCGCAATACAATGTCCGGCGGCCTAGAACGGCCCGTCCTTTCGTCTGCTCAACATGGTTAGAAATAAATACTGTTGGAGTCAAAATAGTCCATTTCAACTCCAAAAAGAGCCATTTCACATGGCCCAGCCTGACTCAGGCCTTCCCCACAGCTGGTCACACTGCAGTTGTGGCCTCCTCTCCATTAGAGGAAGTGACCATCTTGTCACACTGCTTCTATATCCACTCCTGTCCAAAGCCTCCGTGTCCCCAGTTGGCCCCTGGGAGGTGCTGGCTACATTTCTGTGGCTACTGATGCTCTTGTTGCTGCTGGTGATGAGGTTCCAGAGAAGACTGCAGGTCATCTGAGGACCCAAAGGCCTCTCCCTGCCCAGGCATACCCCTACACAGAAGTCATTTTGATTTTTATTTCCTGTGTTTGTGTAAGTGCCCATGTGTATGCCTGCATGGATGTATATGTGTGTATGTGTTTGTGTGCACAGGTGCCCATGTGTGTGCATGTGTGCATGTATGTGTATGTATTTATATTGTGCACATGTTAGTGTATATAGGTGCCCATGTGTGTGAATGAGTGTATGTGTGTGTGTGTGTATGTCTGTGTGTGTATGTGTGCGTGCGCGCATACACACACACATGTGCATACACACCAGAAATCAACCTCAGCTGTCATTCCTTAGGTGCCAACCACCCTGATTTTTTGAGAGAATGTCTCTTGTTGGCATGAAAATCTGACAGGATTACCAGAGTGCAGCACCATGCCCAGCTTCTGGGCGATAGGACTCAGGTCCTCATGCTTGCCAGGCAAACACTGGGGACTGAGCCACCTCATCTTTTCTTTTTTTGTTTTTGTTTTTGTTTTTCAAGACAGGGTTTCTCTGTGTAGCTTTGCACCTTTCCTGGAACTCACTTGGTAGACCAGGCTGGCCTCAAACTCATAGAGATCTGCCTGGCTCTGCCTCCTGAGTGCTGGGATTAAAGGCGTGTGCCGCCACCGCCCGGTTTGATCCACCTCATCTTATACATGGCAGTCTTATCAAGCAAATACTTATTTTTAGACACTCTTTAAGCTCCCTTCCAAGTGTGGCAAGTTGGCACTGGACCTGCTCCTCTTGTGGCACTCTGCCCTGTCTGAGTTGCCCTGGGCATCCTAGAATGTCCCTGTGTGGTGGAGTGAGGAGTAGGCTCTGGGGCTCCATGACTGCCTGTGGATGCTTAGCCACCCTGCAGGCTTTGCTTGGCAGTGATGGTCCTGCTTCAGGGAACTCTTTGACATCTTTATTACTTTGTGATTAACGACACGTCAATGCCTGCTTATATTCCAGCTTACTGTCCCCGTGGATCTGCTGTCATCGACACCACAGGCCCAGGTTAGAACCAAGATGTTCTGATTGATCTGGTCCTTAGAACAGAAGTGTCTTGGAGAAGGCAGTGGTGCCACTTGGAGGAGGCCTGGTCTAAGGGGCTCGTGAGCATGGAAACTCCTTTCCCAAGGTGTTAAAATCCTCCAAAGCCTGAGGGTGACCCCAATACTGCACAGAAAAAAATGGAGGCTGGAGAAACAGGACCTGCTAAGGCAGAACAAGGCTTGACCCTCTTGAGGCCACAGAGCCCTCTCCAGATCCCACCTGCAGCCCAGATGCTGCTGCTGGTGCAACCCACAAGGTTGCCAAATCCAATTGTTTGGTTCTTACTCTGTACTTCTTCCGCTTATTGATGATTTTCCTTTCTATGCTTTCAAACATTCCTTCTCTCAGGGTATCACATTTGATACCAGTTCTATGTTTAAACTCTCTGCCCATGTCTTTCCTTGGGAAGTGTACACAAGCACCATCTGTCAGATATTATTTCAGAAAAGGGGAGGGAGGAACATGGGAGCCACCGTAACGGCGGACGACAGTGACTCCAGAGACCTCATATTCCTCCGAGTGACCCACCTGTTCTGGCACTTTACATTTGTCTCATGGTTATGAGCAGTGCTTTACCAACATCTCATGGAGAAATGAGAGGCTAAAGAATTCCCAAGCATACCAGCCACCCTCTGCCCACGAGCTGGGCAGGATCTGTGCCCACTGTAATTGCCAGGCTCCAGCAACATCAGAAAGCATTTCTGTTCTCTTCCCACAATTTACAACCTCCCTCAAGCCCTCTGGGAGAATAACATTTCACTTTAAAATCATGCCACACCATCTGTCACTTCCTATAGTCACTGAAAAGCCCACACTAATGGAATGCCTTTTGGCCAGAATGAAATTAAGCCAGGAAATGGTGAATATAAACTAGGAATTTCTAAGACTTTTTTAAAAACCTTTGTTATTCTTTATGCAAGACAGTTCGTTTTCTTTTTGAAATCCTGTTTTTCTAGCTTTTGATTGAGATGTAACTCATAGACTATGATATTCACCCCTTTAATAAGTCCAATTTGGCAGTTCTCAGTCTATCTGCAAGATGGTGCACCTGCCACACTATCCAATTCTGGGCATTTTCAGCATCCCCAAAGAAATATGCACACCCGTTTACAGACCGTCCTTCCCTTCCTCTGAGCCATGGTAACTGTGTGGCAGATGCCATGGTTTAGCTCAGTGAGTGTCCCTGGAGGAGCATTTGACTTCTGCCTTAGTTAGGGTTCTATTGCTATAAAGAGACACCATGACCACAGCAACTCTTATAAAGGAAAACATTTGACTGGGGCTGTTCAGAGGTTTACTACATTATCATCGTGGCAGGAAGCATGGCAACATGCAGGCAGTCATGGTGCTGGAGAAGGAGCTGAGAGTTCCATATCTGGATCCACAGGCAGCAGGAAGTAACAGTGACACACTGGCCAGGCTTGAGCTTATGCGACCTCAGAACCCACCCTGTAGTGACACACCTTTGCTGTGGGATGTTCTGTATGTCAAATGTGTTGCTCTGATTGGTTAATAAATAAAACACTGATTGGCCAGTAGCCAGGCAGGAAGTATAGGTGGGATAAGCAGAGAAGAGAATTGGGGGAACTGGAAGGCTGAGGCAGAGAGACACTGCCAGCCGCCGCCATGACAAGGAAGATGTAAGGTACCGGTGAGCCACGAGCCATGTGGAAAAGTATAGATTAATAGAAATGGGTTAATTTAAGATGTAAGAACTAGATAGCTAGAAGCCTGAGCCATTAGGCCAAACAGTTTAAATAATAAAAGTGTCTATGTGTTTATTTTATAAGTGGGCTGTCAGACTGCCGGGGTGCTGTGGGATGTTCTGTATGCCAAATGCATTCCTCTGATTGGTTAGTAAATAAAACACTGATTGGCCAGTAGCCAGGCAGGAAATATAGGCGGAACAAGAGAGAAGAGAATTCTGGTAGATGGAAGGCTGGGCAGAGAGACACTGCCAGCCGCCGCCATGACAAGGAAGATGTAAGGTACTGGTAAGCCACAAGCCACGTGGCAAAATATAGATTAATAGAAATGGGTTAATTTAAGATAAAAAAAAAAAAAAAACTAGATAACAAGAAGCCTGCCATGGCCATACAATTTGTAAACAATATAAGTCTCTATGTGCTTACTTGGTTGGGTCTCAGCAGCTGTGGGTCTGGTAGGTGAGAAAGATATGTCCTGACTGTGGGCCAAAAAGGACTAAGAAAAACTCCAGCTACACACCTTCTCCAACAAAGCAATACCTCCTAGCAGTGCCACTCCTGGTGAGCCTATGGGGGCCATTTTTATTAAAACCACCACATTCCCCATAGGCTTATAGCCATATCGTAATGCAGAAATGCATTAAGTCCAACTTTAAAATTCCCCATAGTATATAACAGTCTCAAGCCTGTAAAAGTCCAAAGTCTCTTCTGAGATTCAAGCAGTCTCTTAACTGTAACTCCCTATAAAGTCAAAATAAAAAAGCAGATCATAATATCTCTTGCTCATATGATCCCTCCTCTCTCTCTCTCTCTCTCTCTCTCTCTCTCTCTCTCTCTCTCTCTCTCTCTCTCTCTCTCTCTCTCTCTCTCGTTGATTGGACTCCTGGAACTCTGCTTGGAGCTTGTCTGTGGATCTCTGCATCTGCTTCCATCAGTCACTGGATGAGAGTTCTATCATAACAGTTAGGGTGTTCAACCATCCAATCACCAGAGTAGGTCAGCTCAGGTACCCTCTCGACCATTGCCAGTAGTCTAAAGTGGAATCATCTTGGTGGATTCCTGGGGACCTCTCTAGCACTCTGCTTCTTCCCAATCCTATGGTGTCTTCATTTATCACGGTATCTCTTTCCTTGTTCTCCCACTCTGTTCCTGATCCAGCTGGGACCTCCCGCTCCCCTAAGCTCTCTTTCCCCTGATCCTTGCCCTCCATTACTCTCCCGACCTCCAGGTTGCTCATGTAGATCTCAACCATTTCTCCATCTCTGGGCAATCCCTGTGTCTTTCCTAGGGTCCTCTTTACTAGCTAGCCTCCCTGGAGCTGTGGGTTGCAGTCTGGTTATCCTTTGCTTTACATCTAGTATCCACTTATGAGTGAGTGCATACCATTGATACCATGATCAGAAAAAGTACAGAGACAACTAGCCAAACTAGGGAAACACATGATCTGTGAACCAATAGCTGAGGAGCCCCCATAGCCCCTCTGGATAAGTGAGACAGTTGTTTAGCTTGAACTGTTTAAGGGACCTGTCCTTAGTGCATGAGCCGGCTTTTTGGAGCCTAGTGCCTATGTTGAGACTCTTTGCTCAGCCTTGGTACAGGGAGGAGGGGTTTGGACCTGCCTCAACTGAATATACCAGGCTCTGCTGACTCCCCAGGGAGACCCTGCCTTGGAGGAGGTAGAAATGGGGGGTTGGTTAGGGAGAATGCTGGGGGCTGGGAGGAGGGAGGACAGAAGAATCCGTGGCTGATATGTAAAATGAATAGAAAAATCTCTTAATTAAAAAAAAACAAAAACAGATGACATACTTCCAACATATAATGGTACGGTATACACATTGCCATAGGGAAGGGAACATAGCAAGGAAATATTGGACCAAAGCAAGACTGAAAACAGCTGAGCAAACTCCAGACTCTGCATCTCCATGTCTGATGTCAAAGTGTTCTTCAGATCTCCAGCTCCTTTCAGCTTTGTTGACTGTAACACACTTCTCTCTCTTGGGCTGTTTCCACTCCCTGTTAGCAGCTCTCCTCTGCAGATATTTCACAACTGGGATCTCTAACATCGTGGGATCTCCAAGGCAATCCAGGCTTTAAATTCACAACTTCATGCAATAGCCTCAGTGGGCCTCCATGCAGGGACACCCCTGACACACACCTGACCTCCTTAGTTATGGAGGGAGAGTCCATAAACCCTTCCTTCTATTCTTGACTCTAAAACCATGTGGCCAACACTGCCAAGTTCCGCTGCCTACTGGAACATGGCCCCTGATTCAAATATGCTTTCACCAGCTCTCTGTTTTCTATGGTTTCCTTCATTGCCTATGCTTGGCTGTCCTGGAACTCACTCTGTGGACCAGGCGGGCCTTGAACTCAGAGATCTGCCTGCCTCTGCCTCTGAAGTGCTGGGATCAAAGGCACACACTACCACATTCAGCTCTGAGCTTTTCTTTAACTCCTTTTCACAAGTTAAAAGCTTACCTGAGCCGGGCGGTGGTGGCGCACGCTTTTAATCCCAGCACTCGGGAGGCAGAGGCAGACAGATCTCTGTGAGTTCGAGGCCAGCCTTGTCTACAGAGTGAGTTCCAGGAAAGGCGCAGAGCTACACAGAGAAACCCTGTCTCAAAAAAACAAACAAACAAATAAAAAAATAAAAAAAATAAAAAAAATAAAAGCTTACCTTGTGGGATCGTGCCCTGCCTGAGGTCACCGTTCCCTTTATTCCACTTAACATCAGGCTTTCCTTTACTCTGTTCATCTCCTTGAACACAGGATTTGGCTCCATTTCACTTCCTGGTGCCCTCTTTCTCCATGAACTGTACATGGTGTATTGTTTCCTTGCTCAGCTTGTTCTTTTTCATTATTGACCTTCGTAAAAGTGAACACTAATAACTACACAACAGAGTCTATACTAGGCTGTTTTGAGATTTCCTCTGCCAACGCAACTAATCCAAAACTCTTCAATTTAGCCTCAGACAGATTTTTTTGGACAAGGGCAAGAAGCAGCTACATTCTTCACCAAAATATCACAAGAACAGTCTCTAGGCCACATAATGTTAGTATGAAACCTCTTGAGCCAGACCCTTATAGTTAAAATCATCCTCAGCACCACTGTCCTCCATGTTCCTACTAGTCTGGCCCATTAAGCCCCACTTAAAGCATTCCACTGCTTTTCTAACACACAGTCTAAAGTCCACACTCCTGCAAACAAAAGCATGGTCAGGCCTCTCACAGCAATACCCTAGTCCCTGGTACCAACTTTCTTTTTTAGGGTTTTATTGCTGCAAAGAGACACCATGACCATGGCAACTCATATAAAAGAAAACATTTAATTGGGAATGAGTTACAGTGTCAGAGGTTCAGTCCATTTATCATCATGGCAGGAAGCATGGCAGCATGCAGGCAGATGTGGCGCTAGAGAAGAAGCTGAGATTGCTACATCTGGATTCTTGGGCAGCAGGAACTGACAGTGGCACACTGGCCAGGCTTGAGCTTATGAGACCTCAAAGCCTGTCCCCAATGACATATCCCCTTCAACAAAGCCACATCTAGCCCAACAAGGCCACATCTCCCGATAGCGCCACTCCCTTTGGGGACCATTTTCAAACTACCACAGCATCTCTGGACGTAGGACATGAAGAGGTGTACCAAAGGATTGGAAGACATGGACTCTCCTCCTGGGGAGAGCTTGGACAGCCCTTAAGACCTTCTTCTCCTCCTCTACGAATCTGCATACAGCACCGTTGAGGTGAGGTGTGAAAATGGCATGGGGACTCAGCACCCAGCACCCAGAATACTGACACAGTTGGAGAGGAACACAGACCTGCAAATTGTACTTTCAGAGTTACTTAATGAGAAAGATTTCCAACTAAGATAAGAGCTCATTGTCTCATTTCAAAGTTACCGCCTGTGTTTTTCATGTGCATACAGACAGGGCCATGATCTATAACAATCTATCACTGTTCAATACTCAGCAACTGATCACTTGTGCTTCCCAAACGCTAAACTAGCAAAACAAACAGGTGCCTTAAATAAACTGCCTTAAATAAGGCTTGTCTCAGATAAAAATTAAGCAGAGTACTGAAACATCACAGCCACCTTTAACATGTCTCCAACCAGACAGACCAGATAGATCTACCTCAGATAAATGTCAACTCCAAAAACAAAATAATAATGAGTCTTTTGTCTAAGCTTTTTGTGTCACCAGTGTTTTGTCAGATAGAAGGTTCCCAGCCACACCATGGAGGACAGACAGCTGCAGGATCTCATTCTAGGACCAGCCACATCTTGGAAGATGAACACAGCTACAGGATTTCATCCTAGAACTTCAGGAGACAGCTTCCGCATCTCCCCCAAAAACCAATCAACGTCCACCATTCAGCCTGAAGCAGTCTTTGAGAGAAACGGCGTCCCATACCCATGTATCCACATTTTTTTTCTTTTTTAAAACATGAGAGTCGGGAATGATAGAGATTACATGTCCACACGGTTGGGCTTGCCCGGCGGACCGCCTAACTATTTCCAGTTCAGAATAGCCATCTCCGGGTCAGACATCTGGCAGGGACCAGGACTCTGTGGCCTTACGTGGTTGCATAAAGCACGCGCGCAGCCATGTAATCTACACGCATGCGTGGAGTACCCACAGGAGTCCCTGTACACATGCGTGGCCCAACCTTTAAAAAGCCGGCGCCATCTTGCATGAGCCTCCTTATCTCCTCACCCTCGTGTGTTTCACACAGGCCTGTCACCTCTATCCTCTTTAATAAAACTCTTCTGTGGTCTTGTCGTGTTCAGGACGTGTTCCTAGCGCTGCTTAAATACTAACAGACAGCACACTGGGACACTTTAGGCATGAGGTCTTGGGAGGGTATACTGTGGAGTGGCATTTAGGTAGAGCCATGGTGCTGCAGCTGTTGTCTCTGCTGTCCCCTGCCCTGTGCCTGGGAGACACCATTGTTTCACTGAGACATGCCCACTACCAAGTACTAACACACAGGAGACAGGTTAAAGCTTTTCGAATGACTTTTCTTGCTTTGTTTTTCCGTCTCCAAGAACCTGCTGTTGTGTAAATTCAGTCTGCAGGGACTCCTTCCGGGACTCTGACTGGAGCGAATAGGAAGTCACTCTAGTTTTTGTTCCCCACTGTCTGGTTTTCCTCAAATCAAGACCAGCTCTTGCTGTGTTTAGAACCCAGCTCCTCTCTGCTTTCCCCTGCTTCCTGACAGGCCCATGTGACTGCCAACTAGCCTCCATCCCCCCACTAAGACCCTTGTCTACTTCGGAGTTAAGCCTGAGGTTTTTCAGACAAGAGCCCTCCTGGTGGTTAAAACGAAGCTGTAGCTTCCCGTCCCAGGATGAGACAAGTTTGGTGAGAAGAACACTTTAGAAAACTCCGGAAACTCTGCTTCCACCTGCCAAACTCTCTCACTGTCTTCCTAATGTGACCTTGAGTGAGTCATCCTGCCACCTACCTTCCCTCCAAGGGCGTCACTGGAATCATGAGTTAATATGCAAAAGTACTCTGCTTTAAATAGTGCCTTTCAACACGGAGCTCAAAGAATGCTAATCAGCACCGTGGCACAATAGCTTCCACGGGACTCCTCAGCAGCTATCAGATTGCTCTCAAACTTTTACTGAGGAGCTGACAACAATGGCAACTGCTCCTTCCAACAAGTGGTCAAGACGGAAAAGAAGACGTTCCAGAAAGAGGAAACATACATGAAACTGTAAGGTAGCCCTCTCCCAACCCTGACTAGCACAGCGGGTTGACTCACCACACAAGACCTATACAACTTCTGGAAATTAGGAGGTTCTGGGTCTTACAAAGAAATGATTCTGAAACACTGAGATGTCCTTAGGTTCATGCTAGGAATGGGCGGGACTCCTCAGGCTAGCTCAGCCTCCCTTTTTAAAGCTTCTCTCTTCTCATGGTCTGCATCCCATCTCTGCCATGTCCATTCCATTCTTACTGCCTTACTCACCACCTCATTCCTATTGAACTAATCTCCATCTTCATTCCTATTATCCCCATCCTCAGCCCATCTCTTTCATTCTCACATCTACCCCATCCCCACCCCATCTCTCTCTATCCTCACCTCCATCCTCATCATCATCCTCATCTCCATACTCATCTCCATCTTCACCTCTACCTCATCCTCACCTCCATCCCCATTTTATACCCATCTCCATCCTCATACCATCCCCATCCTCACCTCCATCCCCATCCTCACCTCCATCCCCATCCTCATCTCCATCCCCATCCTCACCTCCATCCCCATCCTCATCTCCATCCCCATCCTCACCTCCATCCCCATCCTCACCTCCTTCCCCATCCTCACCTCCATCCCCATCCTCACCTCCATCCCCATCCTCACCTCCATCCCCATCCTCACCTCCATCCCCATCCTCACCTCTATCCCCATCCTCACCTCTATCCCCATCCTCACCTCCATCCCCATCCTCATCTCCATCCCCATCCTCACCTCCATCCCCATCCTCATCTCCATCCCCATCCTCACCTCCATCCCCATCCTCATCTCCATCCCCATCCTCACCTCCATCCCCATCCTCACCTCCATCCCCATCCTCATCTCCATCCCCATCCTCACCTCCATCCCCATCCTCACCTCCACCCCATCTCCATCCTCTTCCCCATCTCCATCCTCACCTCCATCCCCATCCTCATCTCCATCCCCATCCTCACCTCCATCCCCATCTCCATCCCCTTCCCCATCTCCATCCTCACCTCCATCCCCATCCTCATCTCCATCCCCATCCTCACCTCCATCCCCATCCTCACCTCCATCCCCATCCTCACCTCCATCCCCATCCTCACCTCCATCCCCATCCTCACCTCCATCCCCATCCTCAGCTATATCCCCATCTCCATCCTCATCTCTATCCCCACCTCCATCCTCTTCCCCATCCCCATCCCCATCCCCATCCCCATCCCCTTCCCCATCTCCATCCCCACCTCCATCCCCATCCCCACCTCCATCCCAAAGGTAACAATCACACTGGGAATATTTGAGCTGGTTGTGCTATCTTAAGCTTTGAATAGTAAAAGCACTGGAAGGCCCAGATCTTGAACATTTGGCAGGAATTTCCTTTCTCTACATTCTAGAGTGCATCTCTCTCTCCCTAAAATATCACTTGGCTATTCTCTTTCTCAACAATCTCTGTTCCTTATTAGTATGTCAGAGAAAGCAGATGTCTGTGTAAGAACAGCGGTTTACCATGGAAGAGCCAACTGAAGGTGCTGGCTGTCCTCTCAAACAATGACTCTCACAAGTCACCCACCCCTCCCATCCAGTGGGAAGATGCTGGGAGCTCTCACAGACTCACACCTGCAGTTCTAGCACATTCTAGAAAAGAGTAGGGTAGATGATGCTGAATGCCTCTTCCAATCAGTAGAGTAATGGTAACACCTCCTAATTTGTTGTGCACCTCTTAGTAAATGATACACAATAGAAAGTGCCAACCTAGGAACAACATGCCACGTGCATTAGGAAATACACACTAGAGTTAGGAACCAAGTAAGGACAGCACTAAAATATCTCTTGGCAGAGACACAGGCTTTCTCTTTACTCCCCCATGGGAGTCCTCTAACAACACCCTGGGGTGAGAGCACCCATGTGAAACACCATTTGAAAACTCATTTTGGTGAGCATCTGTCCTTACTCTCCTCCTGTGTGATTCACACTGGAGTTATTTTTAATTGTATTTAAGGCCAACAAGCTTTGCTCACATTTGTGTGGTTGGAATCTCTGCATGACATTCTGTCGACGGTAGGTGTCAGTCAAGTCATTTAATCTGGAGACTTTGAATAACCGTTTCTCTGATTTAATTTTAGGTTTCAATTGGTTTGGGGATTGTCATCATTGCAAATATCTAGTTTAAACTTGTTTCTAGCTCATTCGTGAAAATCAAGACATCCATATGAAGAGCATGAAGAACAAAGAGAAGTCTTCCGAGAGAATCCTCCACCTCATCCTCTGTGGAGTGTTGCTCCCCATACCCAAATCCACAGGCCCACCACCCCAAAGCACAGAGATGGACCCTTATTCTTGTAATGGCCTGGGCTGGTCTTCCGGCCTTCTGCCTTCCCTATTGGCTTCAGCCCATCATGCAGTGTATAGCCAGCTCCTCCAATCTCCCAGTGTGCAAGACCTGGGAGCAGCTAGTGCTTCTCCCTGCACATTCAGCTGGTATAGCAGTTTGCTATGGACACTTGAATGCCATTAGAGTTTGCAATAGCCCTGAGTTGTCTGCAGGGTGCTTAGCGCTCTCTCTCTCTCTCTCTCTCTCTCTCTCTCTCTCTCTCTCTCTCTGTCACACACACACACACACACACACACACACACACACACACACACAAAGCTTGAAAATTAACGTTATACATTTTTTAAATGTTAATATTGTTAAGCAATATTCTTAACTAAGGGAAAGTATGCATCTGGGGCATAAATCCATCATCTGGCCCCAGAGGCTGCTAATCAGGCTTCCCCACCTTGCTAGGCTGATGGAAAGAACAGCCTAGTGTGTGCATTATCCACACCATGAATAGGATACAAGCAGCCTAGTGTGTGCATTACCATACCATTAATAGGATGTAAGCAGCCTAGTATGTATGTTATTCACACTATGAGTAGGATATAAGCAGCCTAGTGTGTGCACTAATTGACACCATGAATAGGATGAAAGTGGCCTAGTGTGTGTGTTATTCACACATGAATAGGATGTAAGCTATCCACAAGCTCCTCACCCTCATCACGACTTACACTCAGTCTGAATTGGTGAGGGGTATCACTGCTCTTCAGGACTCCCCAGTGCCTGCAACTACTTTATGAAGGAAAAAAAAAAGAAAACTGTTGGAAAAAATATATGTGCAATTAGTATTTTACTGATGTACTTAAAAAAGTGAACTTGTGTAACGACAGCGGTCCTTCCCCCCTGGAATTGTACGTCCTCACTAGCTGGATGCAAACACAATCTTCCTGCACTTGTCTTTCACATACAAAAAAAAAAAAAAAAGCTTGAAAAATAATGTTATACATTTTTTAAAATGTTAAGATTGTCACAATCAATCAAACAGACAAAAGCCAGGTAATTCAGAGTTAGCAATGACAACTTTGATCTCTTTATTTTCATCCAGCCTGCTGAGGTAACGGCATGAGTTCCATTAAATGAGCCACTTAATGCCACAATGTACCCACTAGAATTCCTCCCGGTTCTATAATTACTACCACTGAGGAGTCTTTGCATATACCGAGGAGATGCAGGCATTCATATTTAAATCCAGCTGCCTTGCAGCAAGCTCCAGCAACCCAGCACTTAAACTTTCCCAGTGAGTTAAAAGGAGCAGCAGAAAGAATACAAATTCACTCTAAAATGTACCTGGGCCACCGCCTCGCAGAGTCTGAGGCAGGTAAGGGCAGTCAGGGTTTACTGAGAACCAAGGATTGCAGCCAGCACTTGACCCAAGTTGTCTCTGTCTGTCTTCTTCACCAGTTTGCATGGCACAGAGAGGCACGGGGACTTGCTTCTGGTCACACGGCAAGATTCACGCCTCTGAGGTTAAATACTATAGTGAGCAGACCAAATGAGCTTGGAGTGAGAGCATACATCAGCCCCTGCTCGTTGTTCAGATACTTCCTAGCTTTGGACTGACTTTAGGCAGCTCATTCCAGGATCCGATATTTGATGGTTCTGCAGTAAAACTGGAACTATAGTCTCTCTTTTTACCAGGGCAGGAGACTGTAAAGACTGGGAAGGTCCTCAGACCCTAAGACCTGCCACACAGATACAAGTTCTAGGAGGTAAGGAAGGGTGTGGCCATGCTGAGACACCAAGAAGCACCTGTGGTCGGGCTGAGAGACCTACCCATGCACAGCGCTGAGCCTGTCTGCTGAGGGGCTGCAGCCAGAGGGTACAAGTGACCTGGGCTTGGACAGGGCCACTGGGTCAGGAGATAACCCTGAAAAGTAGGGAGGGTCATACAGGACTGGTGCCTGGGAGAGACTCTCAACAGAGAAGCAAACTGATTCCTCCAGGGCAGGAGATGGCTTGTCTACAGGAATCTGTGCATGAAAGTTCTGGAAAGAAGCCATACCTTCCACTGAGCTTTTTGCAAGGCTGATTGGCTGATAAACCTCCGAGTTTAGGCAGAGTTTGGAATGTCCCATGTCCAGGGCCAAATTGTCCTAGGCCATCTTTAGCTCTCTTAATGATTGCCATCTTCTGAACCTACCTCTGTACATCATTTGAGATGTACGCGCGTGCGCGCGCACACACACACACACACACACACACACACACACACACACACACGCAAAGCAAGCGCTGGCTTTCCTATCTTTTTATTTTTATTTTTATTTTTTTGGCAGGGGGAGGGGCCACTTTGACTGGGTTTCTCTATGTAGCCCTAGCTGTCCTGGAACTTGCTATGTAGACTAGGCCTCAAACCCCAAGGTCTGCCTGCCTCTGCTGGGATTAAAGGCCTGTGCCACCACTGCCCAGCCAAGCACTGGTTTTCCAACCAGCCAGAAAGCTACTGTCAGATCGTATCTGAGACTTCTTGAAGATGTCTCCCTGCTTCTCTGTAACCTACCTACCTAATGTTTCCACCAATGTATTACAAAGGTGTCTTCATATATTTATACTTTTTAGTTGTTTCTAAAGATTTAATTTTTTAAATTTCATATGCAGATGGGTGCCTGGTGCCTGGAGATCTAGAAGAGGGCATTGGATCTCATGAAACTGGAGTTACAGATGATTGTAAGCTCCTATGTAGGGCTGGAAACAAACTTGAGTCCTCTGCAAGAGCAGCCAGAGCTCTTAACCATCGGGCCATTCTCCAGCCTCTCTCTGTTCCACTTTTATAAAAAGTTCATGAAACTGCTGTGTCACTACATCATGGTGTTTGGAGAAACTTAAGTCTGTTTTCCAGGAGGATGGGCACTCATATTTAGCTTCAGAATAAAGAAATTCTCGTCCCCTTCAAGGTGATAGTTGCAGTTTTTTGTTTGTTTGTCTGTTGTTGTTTTGTGTGTGTGTGTGTGTGTGTGGGGGGGGGGGTGATGTTGTTTTCATTGACAAATGAAAGAGTCCAGGTTCCTCAGATTTAGTTATACATACTTGAGGCTGAGCAATTTACAGATGTGTCTTGCAGACAAATCTGAAAATAGGATGCTAAAGGCATCCACAGATTTGGTATCCAGTAAGGCCTGGTTCCAAGAGTCTGGAATTGTGAGTTACCAGGATCCTAAAATCTGAGTTTCTTCATGTAAGTATTCATTTAAAAATTCAACTATCTGCTGGGCAATGGTGGCGCACACCTTTAATCCCAGCACTCGGGAGACAGAGCCAGGTGGATCTCTGTGAGTTTGAGGCCAGCCTGGTCTACAGAGTGAGGTCCAGGACAGGCTCCAAAACTACTCTAAACACCCTCCCCCGAAAAAAAAATTCTGAAAAGTGCAGACCAGAATAAAAGCCTTAATGTGTCCTCGTTTCAAACTAATAAGACTATTCTATCTTTGAAAATTGCCTTCAATTCTGATGTTTGATGTTCAGTTATAATTTAAGGAGAATAAAAGAATCCTTTTAAGAGGAACTATTGTATCATTCCTACAAAATTATGTAAGGTGAGGACTCATAAACCTAAGTAAGGGGAAATACCAGAAAACTTACTAAAACGTAACCCCCAGTTCCACTCCCAGGTAGGTGTAGCTTGCCTGGGCTGGGTGCAACAAAGCTCACTTGAAAAAATAATTCACCCTGGAGCCTTGTCTAATCTCAGTGAGCTGTGTCTGTACATGCGCCTGTGTGGGTCAACATCGGGTGTCTCTCTCAATTGCTCTCCACCATTTTTCTTTCCCTCCTTCTTTCTTTCTTTTTTTTATTTATTTTTATTTTTTTGAGACAGGGTCTTTCATTGAGCCTGGAGCTCACTGATTGGCCAGACTGACCAGTAAATCTATCTGTTCTACCCTCCCAGCCCTAGGGTAACTGGCATGTCCCACATCCAGCTTTTGCCTAAGTGCCAGGGATTGGACCTGGGGACTCTTGACCCACTGAGCCATCTCCTCCATACCACCCCCATATTCTGCTTTATATATCTCTATGGAAACAGCAGCTTTCTATGCATTAACACTGACGCTTACGGACTTAAGAGTTATAGGTATAATTCTGACCTACCATAATTCTGGCACCCATTTGCGGCTTGCAGATTACATGACAGGCTGCAGGCTGCAAACGGTATTATGGAGCAGATACAGCTTCTCTCTGAGACAGCAACATGCAGGGAGAAGCAAGCGGCTTCATCCTGCACGGTCATGGGTCACCAAGCGTCCACATACGGAAGTGCAAATTCCATATGTGCTGTGAAATTGATAACGTGTTTGTATAACTAAAATCTTATCAGTAAGGGAGTTGACTTGAAAAAGGGGAGGAGAAATGGTATCATAATGTGTTTCTCTATAACTGACACTGAAGGATGTGTGTCAAGGTTTTAATGGTTGTCACGGTGAACTTCTAAATGAGAGTACCTAGAGAGACCTCAATAAATCATATTCTCCAACATAAGGGAGAAGGCGCTAGCCCCAGCAGCTAAGTAAATCCTGAAAACATCCACCCATCCAGCAAAGGACTCACAAACTGGCTTCCTTCTTGTGGTCCTGGGAAAACCAGTCAACCCATGATCTCAATAAATGAGGGTCAGGGCTCCTCCATGCCTCCAGAACCCATCGGTCTACATGTTTACACAGCTCTAGTCAGCTCAAGGGCCATGTTACTCTTTCAAACTTAAAGCTCGTGTGTTTAGTGTTATTTATGATATGTTGAGCCTCCCGGGAAGAACATGGAAGCTCCCAGAATCTACAGAATGGAAGAAAACAAGCATTAAATCATAGCATTCAACTTGTAACTTCCTATGGAACACAAATCTGCCAACACCAGCTAAATATGGCCATGATTGATTGTATTCTCCTTGGTGTATTTAATTAGAAGATTGTAAAGTTGACTAGTGACCAGGTCTGTAGCCTGCAGACTGTCATTAATTAATCACACAAATATGCTTCCATGCGGCAAATGCCATCCCCATGGCAGCTGCCTGAATACTACAGCACTAGCCATCAGGAAAGCAGAGGCCTGTATCTGAGTTTGGAGAGTCTGGGGAGACCTTGTCCTGTGGGATGGATTTCAGGCTATGTGACAGTCTGGAATCCTTCTGTGTCGTTTCATTGGTGAGACTTGGGGAATCCACAGAAAATAAGCTCCTTAGGCTGGGCAGAGTGGCGCACACCTTTAATCCCAACACTCAGGAGGCAGTGGCAGGTGGATCTCTGTGAGTCTGAGGCCACCTTGAGCTATATAGTAAATTCCAGGACAGCCAGGGCTATATAGAGAGACTGTCTCACAACAACAACAACAAAACGTGCTCTTTGTGCCTCAGGGGATCAGTGCCGTCAGTGCCTATAACTACATCAGACTTGTTCAAGTAAATGCAGGCAAATCTCCCAGAAGTGTGGGCCCCTGTACCCCAGGATCAGGCTGAGTATCACCTTTGCTTTTTAGACATGGGAAGTCCTGCGGAATTTCCAGAGCAGCCACGGTTATCCACCCATCCCCGTCTGCCGAGGAACTATTCAGTGACTAGTCTGTGGAGTTGCATTATCATAATCAACAGTTCTTCCAAGAGTGGTAGATCCTCCAAAGAGGTGTGATAAAGACAGCTGGCTTCAGCAAGCCCACTCAGGTGAGAAAGCAGGGGGAGTCTGAGGTCCAGGGCACAAGAAAAATGGTGGAGTTGGACACTGTCTCCCTCTGGGCATCTACCTGGCCTCTCCTTACTGCTTCTCATCACAACAATCAGTGCTGGAGCCTGTGAAACCCCATTTCAGCCACCAAGCTAAAGACAGGGACCCCGTAAGAAGACCCCAAAGAGAGCCAGGCCCACTGAGCTGTCTGTGGAAGAGAGAAAAGCCAGCAGAGGGAGAGGAGCAACTTGGAATGCCAATGGAATAAGGCAGGAAGAGGAAGGGGGCTTCAGAGTGAGGAGAGACTGCCCTCCTCCCGCCCTCCTCCTGCCCTCCCCCCCCCCCAACCCCCCCCCCCGTCCTCTTCACTCTCAGAAGAAATCCTTCCACAGGGAAGTCTATTTCAGAGGCTGTAGTTCCTCCTACAAAGGTCTCTGTATTTTGTTTTTCAGGATCAACAAATGCTGTTTCCACCTCTGAATGATCTTCTAGCCAGATTTAAATAGAAAACAGTCATCAGGGCACCCAGCATTTGGGTAGGGTGAACCCACAAGATGTAGATTCTGGCTGACACAATGCAGCAGATGTGGGGTCTACGGCCAACACCAGGGCTCACTGGATCTTCCCAGATAAACAACAAATTTCTTACACTGTCACATAAGCCTAATCAACTTGGATGCAGTCAAATATGCAGAGATTCAGTAGGATTTGCCTGAGGGTCCCTGGGTCACCATCCACACAAAGCCAAGGGCCCATGAGTAGGGAACTAGATGACATACTTGACTGTGTGTGCACGGTACTTGTTGGGATGTGTTGGCCTCCATCGAGGTGGTTGGAATAGTAGAGCAATTCTTCACACTAACACTGTAGCTGTGGTTAAGCTCATACGGATGATGGTTCATTGGCTGTGTTTGTGTCATGGGAACATTCTCCAACATTGTTAGAAGTCAGAACACTGTATGGGGCACTGGCAGCTTGTACAACTGATCTGACAGACAGATAAGCCAGTTAGCAGTGAGGGGTATGAGAACAAGCAGGCAGCTGTGTGATCAGACCCCAACCTGAAGAACAGTGTGAAAATATTCAAACACAAATCAGCCACATCCCATACACAGTGAGTACCTCGCTCTGAAGCCAGCCAGTTCCACACTGTAAGCCACTGGATCTGTCTACGTGGGTTTATTTGTGGTAGTGGCTGGTGAGACAGTTTTCCTGACCCTTTCCTGATATTTGTAGTTATCAGAGATAAGAATAAAGTTTAATAATCCGAACCATCCAAATGTGAATTCCAGTATTGCTTTGAACCGGAACAAATCAGCCCACACCTAAATCATGCTTTCACTTCCCTGGGACACACGGTTACGCGTCTCTGTGTTCAGTCCAAGCTTGCTTTTCAGGCACACAGGTCAAGTCTGTTGCTGTCTTGGGGATTTTTCAGAAGACGGATGAAATTAACAAACACTTCTCTTTACACTCCACCAGCAGAGAGTGTGCCACCCTGTCGGCTTTCACCCAAAGCCACTGACTAAAAGTCTGGGTGAGGGCCCTTCTTTCTCCTTGTCTAAGAGTCAGGTTGAAAAGTGGAGGTGCCGAGAGAAGGATGACCTCACACGCAAAGCTGCTCCCCCATGCTCCCCCTCAATCATGGAGTACTTCTTGTGTGCATTGGGGCTGAGAGAGTGTAGGGCAGGCCATGGTCCTGTCTCCCATACCTCTATTTAAATGGTAACTCGCAGGGCATACCCCTTGGGGTCATTTTCTGTCACATAGTTAAAGATGGTCTTCCAGCAATGGTAACTTTTTGTTTGTTTATTTGTTTTGTTTTTTCAAGACAGGGTTTCTCTGTGTAGCTTTGTGCCTTTCCTGGAACTCACTTGGTAGCCCAGGCTGGCCTTGAACTCACAGAGATCCACTCTGCCTCCCGAGTGCTGGGATTAAAGGCGTGCGCCACCACCACCGCCCAGCAATGGTAACTTTTGAACAAAGACCTTGAAACTAGGTCTCTGACCGAGCCCAGAGCTCACTGTGTTTCAGCTAGATGACAGGCCAGCAAGCCCCCGAGACCCTCCTGTCTCTACCGTCCCCATGCTGGTGTCACAGCCACATACGTTGACACCTGTCTTTTGTCATGTGGCTAGGAGATGGGGAATTGTGGGAATCTTTCTATGAGACATGGAGTCCGGAGATGGTAGCTTTGTAGCGGATGTGTGAAGAGGGGTCAGAAACCACCCTGACCACCCTTGTGTTCTGTAGCTCATTAGAACCCAGAATCCATCATGATCCTGACAGAAGCTCTCAGCATCTCCAATGTGTAGGTCACACCAGTGTCACTGAGAAGTCCTGGCTCATCAGAGACACCACTGCCAACTGCGTCAACAATAAACATTGCAAGAAGTCAAGCGCACTGTGACTGATTCAAGTTTGCAAAATGCCAACTTTTTTTTTTTTAAGCCTGAGATTTATCCTGGGCCACAAACACTGGCATCACTTCGTCTTGAAGAACAGGACCATGGATCCTTGCTGATCTGTCGTCTGCCTGGCACGAAGTCTGTTCTGTGGCAGAGGGCCCGCTGTGCTTTCAAGTAAAAATGAGGTGTCAGGGTAGGGGGCTGGTCCAAGGGATATTATTCCCCAAACACAAAGAGGCTGCTCTCTGGTACTTGTGACTCAGTGGGTCCTTCAAGTGGGGCGTGCCGACTTCCCATATGGTCAGAGGAAATGTTACAAAGACACCCATGGTGTAGAGCACCTCCATAGTGTTTGTGTTCTCCACAATGATGCTGTGCTCTGCTTTCTCTGGCTGTGAGAACAGACAGTGGTGAGGAGGGCAGGGCCCTGGTACAGCTGGAGGTGCTAGGTGAGGCACGGGCAAGTCTGCTCTCCTCTGTCTGCTCAATACTATCAGTGAGTACAACACCACAGCATGAGAGCAGGCATTGCCTCAGTGCTTTATGAGACACCTGACCCTGAATGTGGACAGGGGCCTGAAAGCAAAAGAAAGCAGAGCCTTTCAGTCCGGGAGCCTCTTTGGGGTGTCCTATCACATAGCTGGTAAGTCTGGTCCACCCCTCACATTCTGTAGAAATCACGTACAATAACTAGCTTTGGTTTTGTGCGCCTCCCTATAAACATAGGAAGCCCTTAAAAAAAAAAAATCCTAGTGTAATCTGCCTTGTTTTTCTTCAATCTGATTGAAAAGAAAGGCAGGTGGCAATGCTGAGCAGTGGGTGCCCCCTGCTGGTCAGTACTGGAAGTGGCATGCTGGATAGGCCCAGCTGGGAACTCCAACAGAGGCTGTGTCCAAAGGTGCCCTTCTCAGGAGTGTGTCAGAACATTTCGGAGCACTCAGCCCCAGGCACTGCCTGCCCTCTACACCTGGTTTTCAACAGTTGACGTGGTTTTTTTTTTTTTTTTTTAAAGATTCAAGGTTGCTTTTCAGAGTGAAAAATGATTCTAAATATTTAGTGACACCAAGTTTTCAACAAGCCCCGGCATTGCCGTCCCCAAATCACAAAGTAGGGGCTATGCAGCTCACATGGGTGCATAGATTCATGGGGGGTGGGGGGAGACTGTCTTTCTGTGTGTGTGCATGCACGTGTGTTAGGGCAGAAAGCAGAAAGAAAGTGAACAGGAAGATGAAGTCAGAAGAAACAGAACTGAAAGAAAATTTGCATTCGTTTACAGAAGACATCTTTCCTGGATCTCCATTCTCACCTGCAGTAACCAGCCCTGCCCACTGGGCTGGGGCTACTCACATGCCCATGTTGTATTGGCAGTCACAGTTCAGGTCTGCATACTCTCACATTGGTGGTCCTCCACAAGCTGAAAAGCAATGCTTTTCCCATACTTGTTGACTTGGAGCCCACTGAGTCCAACCCATAGCAGCCGATACTCTAAACAGTCTTCAGAGGGGTCTTCCCATGTGAGGAGGGATCCAGCTACCTACCTCCACAGGTGTTCCTGGTATGTGACATGGTGCTAACTGAGCACTCAGTGCATGCCAGACACTGTGGTGCAGCCTGTAGGTCAGGTGAATGGGGACATTCCTATCTAGTTATTCCCACTCCTAATAGTGCCCAGCCAAAGTGGGCTTTTATGGCCTCTGAGGAGGCTATGTGGGGGCTGAAAACTAGGAAGTGATATTTGGATTGTTCTTGCAAGATCTCTATGATTGCAACAGGCAGAAATGGGAGGTGGCTTATTTCAAATTAACAGAGCCTGTTCTAAAAGTACATACTCTAGGGTCTGGGGGTACAGCTCTGTCAGCAGAGTGCTTGCCTGGCATGCGTGAAGCCTTGGGCTTGACCCTCAGCACCACTTAAAATGGACACAGTGACACAGTAATCCAGCACTTGGGAGGTAGAGACAGGAGAATGGGAAGTTCAAAGTCATCCTTAGCTCTGTGGTGATTGAGCCCAGTCCGGCTACACGAGACTCTGTGTAGGGAAAGGGAAGGGATGCAGGTATACTAGAAAAATGAAACATTTCTCTCAAAGACATATCACTCTAGAGAGACACAGCTCCTTAGCAAGAGGCCTAGTAACTGCTACATCCTCCACTTCAGGCACCCACATTCTGCAGCAATTATGGGATGTGCACACTCCTGTTTTCACAGTGGCCCCCCTTTTCAAACCTCATTTCCCTCAGTGAAGTCCCATCTACCTGGAGAGTCCTAACGGAGACCACCTGGTGCTTGGTTCTGCTGTGGAGCACGTGTCTGGGTGTGCTAAGCCACTGATCTGGGTGGCTCAGCTTGGCAGAAAGATGGTGTGAGTCTTCTCAGGATCTTAAATCCACTGAAAGCTTGATGACCTCATGCAGATGTGCTTTGAAAACATGCTCAGTAAATTCTGACGTTTGGCAGCACAGTTGAGGAACCCTAGGCCCCTGTGGCTTCAAACAAAGACAAGCTACTCATGAACATTGGGAGGGGTGGGTCATAGGAATGGTTCATCCTGGAGTTGTCTGTGTCAGGAAACAAACTCTGTCCTTCCTCTGTGCCCATCCCCATGGCCACCTCTCTCCTTCCCACCTGCCCACGTCAGTCGGGAGCCAGACACTGAGCTGAGCATGAGAGCAAAGTGCCATCCTGGCCGCAGCCCATGACTGAACATGCCACCTTTGTCATTTCGGAAGGTGGAATAGCACTGGGGGGAGGTCCTGGTGGGGACAGAGGAACTGTGCTCCAGGAACCACAGTGCAGCAGCATCCACAATGACAGCTGAGGCGTGGGTCTCCCGGAAACCTGCTGACATTGACCACATGTGCCCCCCCACCCCACGGCCGCCCACCTGTGCGGCAAGCCTACAACAGGGATGCATGATTAACAAAGGAGAGGACAGATGCTGGAGACAAGGCACGCAGAACACAAATGAACACTAGCCACTGCTCTACCGTCCATCTCCAGGCCACCAAGCCTCTCCTGAGGTGGCAGGGCCACGCTGAGAACCCTCATCACACAGTCAGACTCCCAACATCTTGACTTCCACCTCTGGCTACATCCTAGCCAGAGTGGTCAGGGTGTGGTTACTCCAGCCTCAACTGCTCTGCCTGTGGCTGGACCTCCTCAGTGCAGATCTCCACCCTGTGTCCTGAGCTCATCCCCTCTTATGTTTTCTGCCCAGTCATCCCCTTGGCCATATGCCATCAGCTAGGGACACAAGCTGAGGGGCCTCCCTGAGCTTCTCCCCTTTTCCTGTTCCTATATTCTGCAGAACACTTGGAACATGGTAAAAGCACACATCTAAACGCCGCGTCTTGTGGTCATCGTGTGCCGGGCTGTGCAGGTAGTGTGATAGGTTAGTGTGGGGTTTTTTCTCTCATATTCCATTAAAATATTTTTATGTTATTGAAATTTTTTATTTACTCCATTAATAAAAAGGATTTTATGTAATGGGGTGATCTCCCCAGCAAGGAGAGGAATGCAATTTAAACACAACCAATGTTCAATAGTGCTGTTTCTAGGGGAAAGACTTACATCCTGACACTATGAGACAATGGGATCAGTAGCCATGGAAGACACTGTACACAGTCAAGTCTAATCCAGATGTCCAGGACCCATCCCAGGGAAGCTGGAGCTCCCCAACAATCTAAATCAATGGGCTCCAGAAGTAGGTCATCTCAAGCAAGGCCAAACAGCAGCGTCATGGTGGGGATTACTTACCCTCAGAAGTCCTTCCTGTGCTAAGAAGTGGGAGCTTTCCCCCAGTATCAGGCATTACTTGCTCATTGGCCTCAGAGTGCTCATAGGGGAGGCAGAAACGGGGCAGGGGGGAGGGGGAGTACTGGGGGCAGGGGGTGAGGGAGGGGGTACAAGGCCACACCTCCTAATCCTTCCCAAACAGCTCCACCAGCTGGGAACTAGGTATTTAAATATATGAGCCTATGGAGGCCATTCTCAAAGTCAACATAGCTGCTTTGTTTAAATCCTTGTCCTTTAAGTTCTCATTCTCTGAACGCCATCACTAAAGAGTGATGAGTTCTAGAGGCATCCAAAACAAGATGAAACTGTGAAGACAACTCAGGGAAGCAAGACAAAGTCCATGAGGAGCTGGTTCCTCTGGGATTGGACTCTACAGGGACAGCCTGCTGCTCTCTCTGAAAATGTCTAGACATCTGTGGAAGCAACAATCATGATTCTTACATTGTCTTCTGAAGTCCCCTCAAGGGACCCAGCCTGCCATGCTTACGCAGACAATCTGGCTTTACAGAGAGCCTGTGCTCTGTGCTTTGCTTAAACAGACTATCTTAGCTTACAAAAAATAAATAAATAAATAAAAATAATTTTAAAAATTAAAAAAACTTACTTGGGATTAGGCTCAGTGTTTGAATTTGACAAAGTCCTTATTATAGAGTCATGTGTTTAAAAATGTCATGATTCCTTTTAAACTTAGATGCCAAAACAAACATGTGGCCCCCTTAAACTTAGACAATAAAAATAAGACGTTTCCTTCTCTACATTGCTCTCCAATTCACTGAAACACAAGGAAGGAAAATGTGCAAATATCTGAGAATAAACCACTCATTTCCTTTGTTTTTTGAAAGATGACCATTTGGAGTTCCAAGTACGTATATGGTTTAAGATTCTGTTTTAAAAATTGGTAAAAATGTTTGCTGTTTCTGCCATAAATGGCCTCTTATTATTTTCTCATTGCTACAGTCAAATCCTCCGGCAAAATCATCTTAAGGGAGGAAGGGTTTACTTTGGCCTACAGCTCCAGAGGGCTGCGGTCCATCGTGGTGGCCAAGTCATGGCAGGAGCCAGGGAGAGCGTGGGAGCAGGATCTGGAGGCTGTTCACCCTGTGTGTCCACATTTAGGAGAGAGAAGGAGAAGGAAGTGGGGCCAGCTATAGAGCCTCAAGGCCCACTACCACAGGGAGGCACCCTCTCCTAAAGGTTCCACAACCATGTTCCCAAACAGCACCTCCAGCTGGGGACCAAGGGTATAAAGACAGGAGCCTGGAGAAGCAGGCATCCCACGGGTCAGGCCACCACAAATGGAAATCACCATAGATGCCTAAGTGCCTATTGTCCCCGTCTCCCTGAGGGAGCAGAGGTGCTGAGGCCTGGTTGTAGATGTTGTTTTTACTCTTTACTCTTTGTGAAGTACTCTTTTTACTCAGCTCCCAAATAAATACACCCAGAGTCTTATTCCTTCTTTTGAATGCCTGGCCTTAGCTTGGCTTGCTTCTAGCCAGCTTTTCTTAACTGAAATTATCCCATCTATCTTTTGCCTCTGGGCTTTTCCCCTTCTCTATTTCTGTATATCTTTCCTTACTTCTTGCTCGTGGCTTGATGTGTAGCTGGGTGGCTGGAGCCTGATGTCCTCCTCTCCTCCTTTTCTTGCTCTTCGAACTCCTTCTCCAAGATTTCTCCTCCTGCTTATTCTCTCTGCCTGCCAGCCCCGCCTATCTTTTCTCCTGCCTCACTAATGGCCACTCAGCTCTTTATTAGACCAATCAGGCAAAGTAACACAGCTTCACAGAGTTAAACAAATGCAACAGGAAAGAATGCAACACACCCTGTGCATCATGAAACAGGTGCTCCACAGCGTAAACAAATGTAACCCATCTTAAAATAATATTCCACCACACCTGGTAAAAACAGCACTTGATGAGAAAATGAACACGAGGCAGCATTGCCGGGATGATCAACCAATCAGAAAATCAAACCGGCCTTCATGGGTCCCTGCTCAGAGAGGGCGGATGAAGGTTCCAGTTAGCCACAGGCACATGTCACAGGCACATGGCCACTATCTCAGTTAACCTTGCATTGAGCTCTCTCATTTTGTCTTCACCAAATCCTGGTCATAGACATTGGGAAGGAGATTCAAGGCAGGGGGTGAAAGGCAAGAGCATCACTGCTGTCCTCTGACCCGCACACAGGTGCCATGGCGTGTGAGTGTCCCCTGCACACCCCACTAGAGAGTCGTAAAGGACTTTTAACATACACTCTCTTCCTTGGAAACATATTCATCCACACAGAGAATAAGAACTTAATAGGAAAAAAAGGATCATTCACAAAAGCAAGCAGGGTGCCGTAGCTTGGTCCTCAAGCTTGAGTGTCCTCTCTGAGGGGCTTGAATTTATCCTGTGAACTCATTTCTCCTTGGGCGCAGGATAAAGATGACGGCAGCAGGTTCATTCAGAGTAGTGCGAGCAGACGTGATTGTTAGATGGCCTCAACTCAATTTTAAACTCTATAAATTGTATGCGAAGTTGGAGATAAATGCAAAAATAGCGTTTAGTCTTGTATCCTCCCAATGTGATTTTGCCAAGGGCTGCACAGTCCTAAGTATTTGCAACGGAAACTGGCAAGGGGGTAGAAAACCTAAAATAGATTTTTAAGCCCACTAAAAATATTCCACAAAATCCTCAGTGGTCCCACTGAGCTCCAGTCTGACTCACTGATCTGTACGGGATGTTGGAATCCCTAGGGGCCAGGGCAGAATTAAAATTCCCAGAGGCAGCCGAGCTGAGCTTACTTCCTCACCTCAAAACAAGACAAGGGACGGGATCCAAAAACAGACACTACATCCGTAGAGACGCTGGTATTTTAGTTAATATGAGACTGGTAATTAGTTCCCTAGGGAAGAACAGAAAACAAAATACGGGGGTGGGGGGTGGGGAGAGAGGGGGTGTTAAGTTCTTAAAACTAAGGCGAAAAGGTAGCTATAAGTGATGTTTGAAAAATGTAAGGAAAGGCGCAAAGCTACACAGAGAAACCCTGTCTAAAAAAAAAAAAAGAAAAGAAAAGAAAGGAGAAGAGAAGAGAAGAGAAGAGAAGAGAAGAGAAGAGAAGAGAAGAGAAGAGAAGAGAAGAGAAGAGAAGAGGAAAGAAAAATGTAGGTAGATTGCTGAGGCAGACTGGGGTCTACACCTTGCATGGCATTTGGTAAATAAATCTGTCTCCTCTGACTCTTTGAAGCTGTTGGTTTAGGTTGTGCATATGCCTGTGACCTCCAGGGGACAGGGGACGTATCAGGACAGATAACTGCTCTGGGTCCCCCCACCCGGGTCATTTCATCGAATCAAAGAGCTGGAATAAAGGCAGTGGGTTTGACTCTTTTAACGTGCCCAGAATGACACATCTACCTCCCTCCCCCATCTTAAAACCTCCGGTAAACTTCAATAGACTCCAATAGCTCTCACCTCGCCAGGGACTGAGCGAATTGCTTTGTGCCTTAGCTCATGTAGCCTGCACACATCAACCTCCCCAGATAGGTGCGATTATTGTCCCCAGTCCATGGGAAAGAGAAAATCTCTGAAGAATGAAGTGATTTTCCTAAAATTGCAACCCTAGGAGGTGGTAGACCTGGGATTCCAATAGAGGTCTTTGCAAAGTTTTCATACAATATGCTGCGGCACAATGCCTATGGAGATTTGAAGGTCCTAGTCACTCAAAAGGCCACCCCTTTAAGATGTTTAGCAAGGAAGACATCCCTCATGAACTACAGAAGGACAGACTGCATTCAATGGCACCACCCTGCCTATCACAGTCAGTCCCCCAAGATATCGTGAATCTAACAAAGCCAGAGAGGCTCTGAGCCAGCCAGAAGCTGCAGGGTGAATGTTGCATCTTCCTGGGCACTTCCCCCTACCAGTCCTGAAAGCTGCTGAGCTGAGAAGTCAGCAAGAGTTACCAGGTTCCTACAGCTGCTAGGAAAGGGTTCAAGAGTCAGGGTGTAAGCTATCAATCATCTGTGGTCATTCTGAGCAAGCAGCAGGTAAACTATGAGCTCAGGCCCTCAAGCACCTCTACCACCCAGCCTCCCCCACGGGCATCACCAGGTGAGGTTGATAGAAACACGGCAGAAGTCTCGAGAAAGATACATGATGCAAGGTCCTGTTCAGAGATCTTGAAGAAATGGTGAACTCATTTTCTTGGTTTCAGAAACTGTATAACAGCGACCTTGCAAAGGTCTCTGCATACCAACCCCAGGAAGTGTGACTATGCGGCCCTGCAAACCCACAGTCTCCACAGATGAGATTAGCACTCAGGAGTCACCGAGGTTAGTTATTGGAGTGACCTGGGTGGGTCCAGTTCCAAGATCAATCCCCAGAGCCCATGTAACAAAAACAGGCCCTAGTGGAGGCAGGCAGGTCTCAGACAGGATTGGCACCCAACATCCCAAAGAGACCTCAAATGCACACATGTGCATGTGCACCTACACATATGTGTCTACCCCATCACATGTACACCAGAGAGAGAGAGCACAAATAAAGAACATGTGTGCACTCTCCATGCAGCATACCCAACCTAGTTTGTGCTGTAACATAGATTAGACAGCTACACTACAGGAGATGGAAAGCACATAAGTAGCCAGTCAGGAACTCCGCTTACATCGTGAACACAAGGGACAGAGAAACTGACATAGTGCCTCAGTACATACCATGAGCCCAAAATAGGAGAGAGAGAGAGAGGGAGGGAGAGAGAGAGAGAGAGAGAGAGAAACCTTAAGAAACTCCAGGGAGTGGGGCAGAACCCCAGTCTTGGCAGGAATGTACCTCTTTGGCATTAACTGTTCAGTACCAGCACTGGGAGCTGCGTCAAGTTCAGTGTCCAGACAGCCCCTGCTGCTTCTGGGAGGTTCGGCTTGAGTATCTTGTTGGAGATCACCCTGGAAAATCACCACCCAGGTTTGTGACCGCAGGCCTGACAGGGCCGAAGCCCTGGCTTCTTTGGTTGCATCCTGTTGATTCCCTTAGCATCTCTCTGAGTGTGTCAACTGTTCTGAACCTTTGCAGGCCCTGGCCAGTCCACACACTGCCCTTGGAGGAAACACAAGTCCAAACGCTAAGACCCTGCACCCCCTTCCCCTCAACACAGACAGCACTATAAACAGCACTGTTGTTTAAGGTGCATTCTCTTCAAAACCATGAATGCACACTGCTGCGCTTCTGTGTCCCCTGTATCTGCTCTGTACGCCGCTTCATCTGGCACCACACACACCACCCGGATGTCTAGTGTCCATGCACTCGGTCCCACTGTGTTCTGCACACCCACTGTGGCAGTATGTGAACAGCCTCTGGCTCTGCCTCTATAAATGTACACAGGATGCCCAGTGCTCTATGCATCTAAGCACACGGGGTCTTCCAAACCTGCTTTTGATATTTAAGAAGCATTTACAAAGGCTACTCAGAGGGAGCCAAACCCCCTACTCTGACCATGGCTGTGACATCTCCCAGAGATCCAGGTGGCTTCCGGCCCCCCCCCCCCCCCGTACTGAACCCAAAGCCTCAAGCAGAGCAAGCCATCTCCTACTGTACTCCCGCCAGCCCCAGGGAAGGCTGTGATACATTGATTTCGCTGCCTCTCTCTTCCCAACCCAAGACACAGAACTACAACAGTAAAAGAGGCTGGTGGGTTACTGCCAGATGCTGTCGGATGCCCTGTATGTTGTGAATATATGTTGCTATGATTTATTGATAAATAAAACACTGATTGGCCAGGAGCCAAGCAAGAAGTATAGACAAGACTAGCAGGAAGGAGAATTGGGGAAACAGGAAGGCAGAGTGGAGGAGATGCTGCCAGCTGCCACCATGAGGAGCAGGATATAAAGTACTGGTAAGCCACAAGCCACGTGGCAAAGTATAGATTAATAGCAATAGGTTAATTTAAGATAGAAGAACTAGATAACAAGAAGTCTGCCACGGCCATACAGTTTGTAAGCAATATAAGTCTCTGTGTGGTTACTCGGTTGGATCTGAGCAGCTGTGGGACTGGCAGGTGAGAGAGATTTGTCCTGACCATGGGCCAGGCAGGACTGGAGAAAACTTCAGCTACAGCTAGACATTCAGAGAAGGAGCCATCCCAAAGGGAACTTGGTTTTCCAAGCTGTGAATGCAATGGGGGCTCTCGGGGAAACCGGGAGTACAGCAGAGACCTGAGCCTGACCTGAAGGAAGGGACTGTTGGTGACCCATGGGCCACACTGAGACCCCAAGACAATATGGTAGGGGACTGTGGTGTAGCCATCCTGGCTTTGGTTTTGAGCAATCAGTGTTGGGTATGGCCTCGAGATCCTGAATGAATGGCTGGTAATGTAGGAGCCTGTGGGTGAAGTTAGAGAAGGCAGAATTCTCTCAGTGACTGTGGCTCAGCACAGTAGGAGGTTAGGCTGTGTGAGGACCTCAAGCACAGCGACCAGGTGCAGAAGAAAATACCAGCCTCCTTCTGCCATGGCCATGGGGAGCTGTGTGTGGTGCCTTCTGGGAGATAGTAGCCAGCAGGTCAGGGTGAGAGCAGAGAGGTGCATGGGGGGGCGGGGGGCTGTTTTGTAAAGTGGCATTCTTCTTCTTACTCAGAGCTCCCCAGTGCATGGTGGAATAAACATGCCATCGGTTTCTCGAAGCACTTTATCAGGGCATAATGTGTTTAAAGGTAATAGGTTCATATGCCTCTTTCTTATATGTATGCAAGACATTTTGATCACATTCACCCGCCATTGTCCTTTCTGCCCTCCGCTCTCCATTCCCACTGAGTCCCCTCTCTTCTCAAACAGCCCCTTTCTGCTTTCATGTTCTTCCTTCTATCTATCTATCTATCTATCTATCTATCTATCTATCTATCTATCTATCTCAGGCTGGAGTCAGTAGATGGAGGAAGCATGTGATATTTGTCTTTCTGGAGCATTTAACTTAACTCTACTTCACCTATTTTTGATGTTCACATTTAACTCCCATCCTAGCTACCATTAACAGAGGATGACAGGAGCGCGGTTGTCAGGCTCCAGTGTTTACTCTGCGGAAGCCTCTGTCAGGGCCACAATAATGTGACCCATCCATCGTCACAGCTGGGCGGCAGCAGCACTGGAACCAGGCTGTCTACTTTTCCTGTTAAGCCAGCCCGCTGAGAATTTCAACTACAGTTTTGATTTTTTTTTTAAAACAGTTTGCACATTCCTTCAGTCAACTTGAATCACTCGATATGGTGATATTTTATTTGTACTGAAATGTGATTTTATTTGTATGTTAATAAAGTTGCCTTGGGGTCAGAGCAAGCCAGAGCAGAAGCTGGGTGGTGGTGGTGCAAGCCTTTAATCCCAGCACTTGGGAGGCAGAGCTAGGTAGATCTCTGTATGTTCAAGAATACAGCCAGCATGGCGACACATGCCTTTAATCTCAATACCAACCATAGAAGACCTGGAGGTCTGTACAGACAGGCAGTGATGAGGAGGTCATGTGGTTGGGTTTACAACCAATGAGAAGGCAGAACAGAAAGTCTATATAAAAGACAGGACACAGGAAGTAGGTCTCTTGTGGAGAGGAAAGACAGCAGCAGCAGCAGTGAAGGGTAAGGTTTTCAGCTCTCAGCTATTGCTCTGACCTCTTGGCTTTTAACTCTGTATTTGGTTCTGTGTTTCTTATTTAACAAGACAGTTACATCTACAATCATGTTTGTTCAAATCACACGCAAATACCTAAGGTAACGTAAACTGTGTATTTTTGATGTTACTGGGACAAGTTTATGTAAGGTGTCCTTTGAAACACTGAAGGAGGAGTCCAGACATGAGCCCTGAGTGACAGATCAGATTAATTGAAAACCACCATGTTCTGGGCTTTGTTGAAGCAATTATTACACACATCTTCAACTGTGGGAGCTTAGGGGATAATTGGATACAACAGAGGAATAATTTAGGGTAAGGATACCAACACAGAGGGAGGGCAGAGCCAGGCAGGCCTGACTTGTAATTACCCTGTAGTTATGTGTCCTCAGATTGGGAGCAATTACAGAATTCTGCAGACTGTGCAATACGGCCTATGCAGCTATGTACCACTAGGTGGCAGCAAACAGAGAAAAAGAAGCCAGCTGGATAAAGACTGACAGTTCCAGGTTACACACCTTCCAAAATGTCTGTCAACATTCCTTCAAGTCCGTTTGAGATGTCAGCAAGCACCAAGTGGGGAATGCAGCAGAGAAAGTGCCACCTGGCTGGTAGGAAGCTGAGTTGTGGAGAGGAAGATGGACAGAAGGTCTGAGGAAGGGTTGCCTCTTGGGATGGCCTTGGGATAGCCTGGGGAAAGAGGTCAGCCACAAACATCACAAACCCAAGCCAGGGGTGTGAAGAGATGGGTCTGCTTTCCAAAGGCCCCATGTTATATGGCCATGCCCTCTCAGAACACTCCCCCCCTTGAGAGTCTGTGGCCCCATGGTGCTTCTCTGGTTCCCCTAAAGTCTATACATGAATAGTGTCTACATGTGCTGGAAGGTTCTTGAGAATAAGTAAATTAAACAGCCCGTAAGGCTTTGTCACGGAACTACACAAACAACCAAAGTTAAGTAGCATATATGTTTCTTTATCTCCACAGTGAATACGAGGGTCTATAAGACGCTATACACTATGGTAAGGTAATTGTAAGGATAAATGCTTTCTCTGGCAATAATTATAGTGTAGAGGGGCCGAAAACCTCCACAAAGCAAACAGAAAGTGGTAGGTAAGTGAGTTCACAAGTGCTTTCAAATGCGTAGCTGGAAGCAGGCTTGGAATCTCTGTGGCTGGGCCACTCTGGGTATGCTTCCTGTCCTGGGGAGACTAATGACTCCAGGAGTCAAGGAGGAAGGAGTGTGTAATCAAAAACAACCACTGGTGAGTAGGCCACCAAGCAAACTTCTATGGCCCAGTCTTGGCTCTTTGAAGGTAGACCGTCCCTCCCTTGAGAATCTGTAGTTAAAGCTGACCTGAAGACACAAACTAAACATGAACACTGAAGTGTCAGATGGCAGCCCTGATGAATGCTTGTAAAACCAAACTACAAAAGCCTTTGTAGATAAACATATCCTCCATGCCTGTCTCCAGGAGCATCCACGGATGAAGACACCTCTGTAAGAGCTGACATGCAGAGACAGCAAAAACTTAAAACTACAGAGAATGGACTCTGTCCCTCTGATACTCCACAAATGGAAATGCAAGGTATAGGATTCAGTGGAGTCATAAATAAACACATGTTCACCATACCTAAAGTCTAGAGAAGAGCATGAGGATGTAAGCAAGGTACAGAAACAATTCCAAAAGGTTAGGGAGACTTAAAACCCATCAGTCAGTTAAATAAGCAAACGATAATCAATCACAGGTTCCACGGTGGATCAGACATGGCTGAAGAGAGAATTTGTGAACTAGAAGAGAGACGTGAAGTCATGGGGACTTGCATGCTTTCCCTAGAAACCATCGCAGCATCAGAGTATAGAAGGGGCCCTGCAAGCCTGTCAATTTCCATTAGTCCTCAAAGCCCCCAGAAACACCATTTCAGCACTTGTCAGGACGCCTCCCTGGTCTCAACTGTGTCTACAGTGTCCTCAAAACATCCAGACCCCTGGGCCACTCTTCATCTGCTGCTCTAGTCCCAATGAGCTCTGTCTGTTTTTATGCTGTCTCTATTCCCAACCTTCCCAACTCCTTAAACAGTTTCCTTTTGAGTTGCAGAATGCAGTTTGGATACTTTCCATTCCGTTCCCATCACCTACCTGTCTCTGCACTCTCCCTACATTTATGTGTCACCAGGATAGAGGAAAGAGCTGCCCAACCCACTACCCAATCGGTGACTTCCCTCAGCCTTTCCCCCTATTCCCCTGCTGGCAGCTAAGACCTGAGTGTTAAGGATCAGCTGTGGAAGGACTCTCTCCCCCTGCTCATCCAACCCTTCACCAAATCGCACGAGTCACACTCAGAACTTCCCATCACTTTCCTGTTACCTTCATGTTGCAAGACAGTTTAACACCCACCTAGCCCGCCAACAGCAGCCTCCAGATCTGTACCTCTACTACTCCACACACAGCTCTGCCATCCTGGGAAACAATAAACCTGCCCAAGGCCACGCACTTATTACTCCTCCACTTAAAACCATCTGTTGTAAACTATTATCATCAATAGACTTCCACCAGGCTTCCATACAGCCAACTCCTCTGTGGCACTCAAGGTCTCAACTCAATGCTACCTTCCCGAGGGGCTCATCCAGACCACCTTTGCCTGCTCCATTCCAACACTGCTGCCAACTCTCTCTCTCTCTCTCTCTCTCTTTCTCTCTCTCTCTCTCTCTCACACACACACACACACACACACACACACACACTCACACACACACAACCCTTCTCTACTTTAGATGTGGTACTCATTAACCCCTGTTCTAGTTTCATTTCCAGTTGCTGTACAAAATATACAAAAAGCAACTTAGAGGAAAGGAGACTTTATTTCAGCTTACAGTTCTGATCACAGTCCTCATGGGTCACAATTCCAGATCACTGTCCAGGCTTATCATTGTGGGGAAGCTAAGGCAGGACCTTTAGACAGCTAGTCATATCCCAGCTGTAATCAAGAGCAGAGAGAAATGAACCCATATGTGTTCACTAACTTGTTTGCTTGTGGTCAGTTCAGTTTCTCCCCTCACATATGACTTAGGGCTCCCTGGCTAGGGAATGATGCCACCCACAGTGGGCTGAGTCTTCCTACATCGGTTAACTTAATTAAGATAACCCTCACAGATATGCTCACAGACAATCCCTCAGAGACTTTCTTTCCAGGTGACTCCAGGTTATATCGAATTTACAAAGCTAGCCATCCCACCTTGCAATATTCTAAGCCATTTGTATATGCTTGCTTTACTGATTTTGCCATTTCCCTATCTCCTTCTTCTGGGACATAAGGTCCACCAAGGCTGATATCATTGTTTTGTTTTCTGAACTGAGTGTGGCTCAGAGGAAACATTCCAAAGATATGTAAGACCAAAAGAAGAAAAACATGAGCCAGTGAGTGACCTAACAGCTGTTCAAGTGGAGATGCTGGAGGAGAGGAGCCCGGCTACAGACCAGCTAATTCACATGTATTTGAGAGGCATCAGACTCAGGAAATATAATGAACTACAGGCTGAAGAAGTAAATAGGCAAAAGCCTGGTATTTTCAAGTGTGACAGGGATTAATCAGTCAGAAATATTCTAACGATCCCAAGGAGTTGTTGTGACCTATACAAGAACTGTGCAAAATCAAGCTAATCAGCATTCCAGTATGGATGGGAAAGGGGCTCATGAGATGCCGGCCCTCGTTGGTGAGCTATTGCAAATGGTGGCTACTTGGGAGGGGGTGACAGGGTGAGTAGGTGTCATTCCTTTCAGGGTATGGACGATAGCAAATTGCCCATGCTCCTATGGATGGTCCCACACCCATGTGCATGCATGCAGACAACACTAATTGGATTTTTTTTTAATTTAGAAAAGAATGTGACAGTGAGAAATATTGAGGGATCTGAGAGAAGTGGGGGGATTTGGATCGGATATGATCAAGACACCTTATATTCCTGTATGATATTAAATTATCTCAGAATAAATTAAAATACTCTAGAAAGACCTCCCAGCGCAGCACTCTGGGTGCCTGAGCTCATGTCCCTTGTCTCCTCACATTCCCTGTGTCTCCCAAGAATCCACTGATGGTGCTGGGATAATGTGCTCCCCAAACCTAAGAAAAGGATTTAAATACCAGAAGTAGATTGTGTGGGATAGAGTTGAGCTTTGGAGACCTCCCTTAAGAACAGATGTTTGAAGGGCCTGGTGGCAACACCTCCCCTCCCAGCACTCAGGAGCCAGAGGCAGGAGTATTTGTGAGTTTTAGGCTAGCCTGGGTTACACAGCCAGACTCTGCCTCAAAGGCAAGAACAAACAAAACAACAAATCAAGATGATCTATATCCCTTTGGAATTGTTACCACCCTTTCCCAAATACACGATCTACGGTATAAATTCTTATACTGAGAAACATGGGCTACCAGCACCAATCAAGAGAGAACACCCTTTAGATGGCTGGTGTAAGTTCATGCTGCTGGAATCACTGACCGCCAGCTTCTTCCTAAGGGTTCTTGTGCAATGCACACCCGCGCCCCACATCCTCACAGCTTCCCCGAGAAACATGCCCATTACAGAGAAGAGCAGCCAGGCCCTGTAGCGTGAACACAGCACATCTTCATATAAACATCAGTACAAGGGCATCATCCTTCCAATACACCTGCCATAATTCATGAGGGACTCCTGAGCTGTAGTGCCACCATCATGAGGGACTCCATTCAAATCTGTCCGTCCCCAGACTTCACCTGCTCTGGGCTACCAAGGAAAGCAGTCTGGAAACTTCTCCTCTGTTTGACCTGAACAGCCTCCATTCAGGGATGATCTGCTTCTGGACCCAACGTCCCTTCATTTCTGTGTTCACGTGCTTCTCACTTGTATCACTCACTTCCTCACTCATTTCACCCTTCATCCATCTCTACCCATCCCCTCCCTTTCACTCACTCATTCAGTCCTCCCCCAGAGCCATTTCCAGTGACTTTGGACAGATGTCACTTAGAGTCTTTGAGGGGGCCTATTAGGGGATCTCTGGGCCGCCACTTTGCAAACTTAAGTCACCAGTGAATTTCACCCACCTGTCCCACAAGATGGCAGCAGACACTTGGAGGATGTCAGTACAGGGAAGGAGCTCTAGGTGAGCCTAAGGGTTGGTTTTCTAAAAGGCATCGGAATAGATGGTGGGGAGATGTGAGGTAGAGTGAAAACGACAAGGCAGTGGCCCTGAGATACTGGCTTTAGCCACGTGACACAGGTCCTAAATCCTCAGCTTGTTTGTACCTACGGAAGTTTGGGCATCATTAGACCTATTGGGTATCAGCCTCCACTGCTCCTTACCACAGAGACATGAAAGATGGTTCACATTGCTCCCTCCCCTCCAGGCAGGTAGAAGAAACTCTGTCAGATTCCCATCTTCCTCAGGGGGCCCCTGTTAAGCACAAGGGACTTCCCTGCTTTTCACTAGGGAGTGGTAACATCATAAAGCACAGGACTGTACAGCCTTCAAGTGAGAACGCACAGGAGGGTGAGTCTCTCAGTGTCAGCTACAACTCCACCCAGAAGGGAAGAGAAGCTTGTCTGTCTGTACATCCAAGAAAGAGGCATCTTGTGTCTGTATCAGGGTATCACTCCACCACAGAACCCATGCAGAGGAGTTTTATGTGGAATTCCAGGTTCACCCTGGCACCTGCTCTCTTGCACTCCAAGTTCTAAAAGAAATGAGAACCCGCCTCCCACCTTCTTTGATACTGTCTCTTAAAAGGTGGCCCTTTCAGTGGGAAAGCCGTTAGTGACGTAACAACCTCCTCCGTTGTAGAAGACAGAGAAAGGGCTGTGATTTTTTATCCACTTTTAAAACCATTTTAAAGAATTGTTTCCCAAAATGGTTTAAAAGTAACTGCCAATTCTTCATGTGAATCTTTTCCCTGCATTTGGACTGTATCTGAGCCATGCTCACTCATGTAATTGGAAAGGTCATGTACTGCAGGCTGATAAACCTGAGGCTCAGAGGGTCACCAGTGCCCAGGTGTTATTGGCCACTCACCTATTCTGATTTCACCCCATTCCGAGGCCAACATCCCCCGCAGGGACTACACGGAGGTGGCCAGAGAGCCAGGTTCTCCAGCCTCTGAGGTGATCACAGGAAAAGCTGCTTGTCCAAGTTCTAGAAGTATCGCTCCAGGTCACACACAGATCGCTGGATTAAGGGAGATTTCCATGATTCAAGTGCAAAAGAATTGGAAAGAGCTCTGACAGACAATGGGTACCACATAGAGTCCGGGGCAGGAGTGATTATGGAGTGAGCTTCTAGAATCCCATAGAACACACAGACACCAAAGAACAAACATTATTACCACACTTGGGACCAAGCATACATCTCCAGAGTTATGGCCAGTTCCCAGGAACAAATTTTAGGATGGAACTCTAAAGGAATTGCCTATTGCTGGTCCAGACTCTTCTCCCACCCAAAAGAAAATCTTGCAAAAAACAAAAAACAACAACAACAAAAACAAACCTCATAGTATTTTAAGTAAGTTTAAATTTTTGTTGGACCATATTCATAATTATCCTAAGTCACGTGATTTAAAAGCCATGGTTTGGATGCTTTGATTTAAACTAAAGGAGTATAAAGGACTTGATGGATATATCTGGGGCAGGACACTTTCTGATGCTTAATGGGAGGAGAGATATGGAGATAAGGAAAAGAGATAAGTAGTTCCACTGAAAAATAGTATCCCATGTAGCTGTATAGTGAGATCATTGTGGAGGATCCCATGTAGGGAAGGTCCTGGTAGCTGTGTAGTGAGACCACTGTGGAGGACCCCATGCAGGGAAGGTCCTGGTAGCTGTATAGTGAGATCATTGTGGAGGATCCCATGTAGGGAAGGTCCTGGTAGCTGTGTAGCGAGACCATTGTGGAGGATCCCATGTAGGGAAGGTCCTGGTATCTGTGTAATGAGATCATTGTGGAGGATCCCATGTAGGGAAGGTCCTGGTAGCTGTGTAGTGAGACCATTGTGGAGGATCCCATGCAGGGAAGGTCCTGGTAGCTGTGAAAAATGCTGATGAGAAACACAGTGACATTGACAAGATAGTGATCTTGAACCACACTATAGAAGACCAGATTGACAAGTCCAGGCTCCGAGCTTCTCACTTCACGCTCCTGCCTTTCTTCACTCTACACACATCCATCACCATCTCTCTCTACACCTTCATTCAGTGTAGTGTTTCCAACAATTCTTCCATGGGTTGCTTCTTGTCAGAATGAAATCAGAATAGTCAGCATATCAAATAATGTGGGGACAGCCTGCAGCAGTAATGGGTGGAGGACAGCCTTCGGCAGTAATGGTCAGCATCTAGGTCTCCGCCAGTGTCTCTGTCAGCTTCTCAAAGCTAACACGCTGAGATCACCATACTCAACCTTCCATCTCAACTAGAGCTGACCTTTAATGATGCACCAACTCTCAAATTTTTCACTTCGCCATGACCTTGTTTGCCTAGGATTGATGGAGAAGCCACCAAGAGTCAGACAGTACAAGTTTCTGGGCACCCAAGAAGGTGAAGCCTGATGAAAAAAACATTCCTGTCTTCCATGACCTTCTAGGCTAACAGGTATGAGGACATTTATAAAGGTCACAAAAAAAAAAAAAAATTCCTGGAATCAAGTCTTGTTGAAAGCTGTACAGTGGAGGCTCAGGACCATCTGAAGAACTTGATGGAGGTAAGGTCTTCTCTGGAGAGGTTTTACTCTACCTAGACCTGAAATAGTCCTTGGAGCTTGGTTTCTGGGGATAGAGGAGGCACACATTTGCCAGCTTTCCTACATCACAGTCTCCTGTGGCTCAATCCAGAGACTTCAGGACATGCCTAGCTGTTCCTGAGCAATGATGGAACCTTTTCTCCTAGGGGTTGCTGCACAGTCAACTGCAGCTGCCTTCCTGGGGTGAAAGCTACATCTCCCTCAGCCTGACGTCGCAGGGTTGCTTGGCAACCTCTCTCTCTCTCTCTCTCTCTCTCTCTCTCTCTCTCTCTCTCTCTCTCCTTTTGAATCTCCTCATAGACTGATTTTCATTCAAGGTATCAGATAGGTCATGTGGACAAGAGTTAGGGAGACCATGGTACTGAGGAAGTAAGATTCCCACAGATGTGCCTGCAACTTCCTGTTCGGTCGGTGCCTCTGGAGTCTCCTGCTGCACAGCTGTAATGGACAGATGGGGCTGTAAAGGGACTTCTGGGATATATGCCTCTGGTGTAGAGACATGTGGAAGGTGGGGTCCCTCTAAGATAATGAAGACTTCTACCCAAAAGGTCTATAACATCCCATCTGTTCTCTCTCTCTCCATGTGCAACTACACCTGACTGGAAAATATGGCTGACAGAGGTTGAAACCCATCCTTTCCAGACCAGTGAGTTCTGGTTGATAACAGAATAAAGGTGAAAGGGAAAATCAGTAACAAGCCTCTGCCCCTCGCTCAAGCCACATTCTCAAAGCCAAGTTCCCTTCCACTTAACCTGTGTCTAAGATCCTGCCCATGTTTCTCTCTGCCCCTCATAGTCTGAATTTTCTCTTATCCATGAGTGCCTTTTCCTTCTACTTAGCCCTAGCTAAGGACCCTTTCCTAGGTCAACTTCTCCTCACCCTCCCTGGCCCCATCCATTCTCTCACTATTTTTTTGCCCCAATCTGGCTTTCTGAAACCATTTTCTATTCTGTTCCATTATTTTAATTCCTGGTAAGAACCCACCAGGCTAAATTTCATGGCTGACTAATGGGTTTAGACCTGGAATTTTAAAAGCATCGCTCCAGACCTATGATGTTACATGCACAACGCTGCCATTCAGCTCACTGTCTCCAGCACAGTTAGTCCCAGAAGAGCCATGGGTAGGTCTTAGAGCAGTGATGGAGAAGCTACAGAAGTTCAACCCCACAGTGGGGCGTGGGGAACACAGGCCAGGCTAGCCACCACCAATACCATGGAGGCTACTGAGGAGAGAGCACAGGAAGGGAGGGAAGGAGGGAGGGAGGGAGGGAAGGAGGGAGGGAGGGAGGGAGGGAGGGAGCTCACTTGGGGTACTAGCAGCCATGACGAACCTGGCAGGGTCCTGCAGGCTAAGGTGAGGTATCCACCAATGGCGAGCATTAAAGCATGCTTGGAGAGCATGAGATGGGATGTTTTTCCTTCTAGGAACATGATACTCTTCAGCAAGGAGAATGTAACAAGCAGAGAGTATTTCAGACTATGAGAGCACCCAGGGCTACTGAGGATCGCTAAGCTGCGTGTGGGTGGTGGGAAGGGGAGGGCTGCAACTCTAATCGATAATAAACACCCCAGACTTCAGACATACTATGTCTGAATGAAATACCATGTCAGGTCAGGTGACAGGGCTCAACCAGTTGGGGACATGTTACTTAGAACCGACTCACAAAAACCAGGAGAACTTGTAGGCAAGTGCATCAGACGCCACACTGAGAGCGAGTCTGGAAGCCTAGGCCACCCAGTTGTTCTTCAGTTCACATGCCATGCGGGCAATGGGCCCTGCCCACATTCCAGAGGAATGAACAGGTATGGAGAGAAAATTCTCCCGGTGTGTGCTTCCTGCATAGAAAAGGAGCTGAGGCCGTAAAGTAAAGCTGCAAACCTGCCCTTTCAAAGTGCCAAAGAGGAAGTGAGTTGCCTCATACATCTGCAGTGAAATGGCCATTGCGTTCTTTCTGCAACCTCCTAGGGTATGGCTGAGATCCATGTAAGCACAGGAAGAGAACGTTCATAGAAAACTCTTCGCCTCTCCCCAGTAGGCAGGCCCTAGGGATGTGGAACTGTGCCCACATCTCACTGTCCTGTTCCACCAAGACGGAGACCTCCTAAGAAGTACTGACCAAACCCAATCATATCACTTTACAAATGAGAAAAATTGTGACTGGGGGAGATGAAGTAACTTGGCCAGATGCTCACAGTCCAAGCCAATAAGTCAGCAGCAAAGGTGGCCCCTAGCACCAGGGGAGACCAGACAATGGGGTAAAAGGTTCTGCCTCTTCGGAGACTTGATCCCAGGGGAGATCTTATGTTCAAGAATTCTCTCTGTGCTTTCACTGAGTTTTGGCCAGCCAAGACCACGAGGCTTCTTGTCTATGACATAGTGGAGGCCATTTGTGATGGGGTCTCAATCTCAGTGACACATGAGGAACTCTGTAGGAATGGATAGTGAGTTTTATGTCACTCTGCTTGGTTGCTGTGTGTGGCCTTAGATGCTATAGCTTAAGGACACATAGGGAAGAGAAGTGGGCCGCTGGCTTTGTGAGAACGCAGGTTCAGGAGAACATGAGACCTGATGTCCTCACAGGTATCCTAGGTAACACTGCAAGGACGTTTAGAAAGTTTAGAGGTCTCACTGGCCAGCCTGCTGACTCCAGGTGGCAGCATCTGAAAGCAGATGGCTTCCCTCTGGGGCTGGTGCCAGGCTGGCGCTGCACAGGAGTCCCCACAGCTGACAACAGTCCCTCCCTTGGTTTGCTGTCTCCCTCAGAGTACAAGCTGAGAACTCTGGCTTCCTCGCTCCTCTTTGGCATCTCCGTCCTTCCACCCAGAGACTTCATCATCCACCAAACCCAGCACATCCCTCTGTGTACTCTGCTCTCCCTCCTCCCTACAGAGCCCTTCCTGCCTCCCTTTCCTTCGACATGGCTTGCTTTCCAGCTCCCCAGAGTGGCTCTTTGCCCCACCTCTGTTAGGACAGGCATTTCTCTTGTTTATGTTCTCCTTCCTCCTGTACAACACACAGCCCACTGTGACTGAGCCAGCTGCTTCTCTGCTGTGCCTGGGACACTCGGGAGAGGGTCTCCCATGAACCAGATGCTTAGCAAACACGTGACAAATGAGTGATGGATGTGAGACAACAGAGCAGTCACATCTCGGTGGGATGGCATGAGACGGGGCAGACCAGTGGGATGATGGTTGTGGGGCAGTGCTGCAAGGCCACCAACTAAGATGCTGGTAAGAGGGTGTGGTGGGGAGGTGTGTTGGCCAGAAACTGGGGAAGTCAGGAAACAGTGTCCAAGAGTGAACAGTGAGATGACATGTTTGCATCCCTGCTCTTTCCCTGATACACAGGTGGGAATGTTTTGATTTCTCACCAGAAAGCCAAACTGCATGAAACAAATCGACGACAGACTTGTTCTCTGGAAGATTCTCAAGGCAACTAGTGTACACATGTAGCCAAGGGCACCAGCCTACCAGCAACACTTTGAAACAAAATCAGTATGTGCAAGTTTCTCTTAATACCATTGTTATTAATATTTGTCATATTGATTAAAAGATAAAAATGACTAGTTAACAATATGGGGCAGTAGTTAGCCTAACTAATATAGTCAACTAAAAGTTCCATAGCATAATAAATATCTCTTAGATATTTAACCCTATCATACTCTTTGGCATAAGTATATACTCACCCTTTCCCCAGTCTGGGGCTGTCTTTGGGAACTAGAAGGGGACTATTTCAGAAATGACTTGCCCACTATAGACAGAGTAGCAGCCTAGCCTGAGGACCCTTAAGCCAGCCTTCATTGAATTCATCCAATCATCTTGAAGGTCACTAGGTCTGGCCCTACTGACCTCCATAATGACACTCACCAGTTCCCAGGCTGTGCAACATCCAGTCAGATGGATGAAGATCTAGTTGAGAGAAATTATCTCCTGTCATCCAATGGGCATACAAAGTCTTCTCTTCAGCCTCCCTAGCCTCTTCATCACCTTAATAATCTGTAACTTTATGTCTTTCTATTATACTCAAAATTTCTGGAAGTAGACAGGCATTGTATTCCTGGAAGTATGTCTTCTCAACATTGCAGGTCCTATTATGACCATTATATATTCAAATTTGGTGAACAATCAAGCAACATCAGAGATGAGTTGGTTGGTCCTTCAGGTCATAGTTTTTATATTTCAGACAAGGAGCTTTTGTCTGAAAGGTGGCTCTTGAGTTCTACCAAGCCAGGGGCTAATGTGGCAAAACAGCCATTCTGCTTGCTGATGCCATTCTACAAAGATTACATCATTGCTTCGAATGAGTCAGGTCTACGGAAGGTTGAGGAAGGCAGTCGGTTGATCACATCAGGTTGATTGGTCGTGTCTGGCCTGTTGACAGACTCTGTCTTTAGCTTGGTGATCATGGAGGACTCCTGTGAGGAGAGTACTCCAAGGCACATTTTCACAGGTTGGCCTAAATGTGGTGTCATCTCTAAAGGCCCAAACATGAGGTAAAATGTGGGAATTCAAGTTTGCCTATGAGGATGTCCTTGGTGATGCATGTGAGGAGACAGGATTCTGCCTCATCGGGAGAAGGCGATGGAGACTTTGTGTGTTTGACAAATGGACTTAGTTTAGAAGTTGAACTGAGCACTAGGAGCTTTTTCTTCATGTTCTTCTTAACAGTATCTTTTTAGACATCTAATTGCTTCTGAAAAGGAAGTGACTCTTCAGTGCCTGGTAAAGTGATAACTTCTCATTTCCCCACTACCGACACACTAGAAACTCCTGTAATTACCCCCTGCCTCCAAGTTATCTGGATACAAATCCAACTTAAATTTAGAGTGTCACTCTCTACAAAGTCAAAAAGAAAGGGTTCCGGTTGGGATTGAGCACAGCAGGGTTTGAACTGTGGCTCAGATCAACCCCAGCTATTTTGCCCTAGGTTTCAGCATCTGAAAAATGGGCATCCTACCATTCAGCTTGCAAGGATATTCTCAGAATATTATAAATATTCTCAGAATTGGTACAGCTATGCCAGAAAGGGCTACAAAGTAATGGCCAATAATCTCTGCTTTCTCAGATACTGAAACAAAACAAAACAAAAAAATACCATATCTAATAATTATGTCTATAGTATGTTATGAAAAGGATTTTCAAGGATTACAATGCTATTATTATAATTTTAAAAAATTCCTATAGCTTTAGAAACTCAAACTAGCAACATAAGACATCAACATGATTCTCAAAGAGTGCTTTATTGAAAACTAGTTTATTCTGTAATGGAGAGCATGAAGATACATATGTAGTCTCTACCAAGCCCATGCACCAAGAACATGTATAAACATGCTGTGAAGAAACTGAGAGTCTCAGGTCACATCATTCAAAACAAGGGCAAAGGATCAGAAGCACGGTCCTCACTCCAAGCAAAGTGTCTCCTTTGGAAGATGACCTGGAAGCCTAGATCCTCTCTGGTTGTTCAATCTATTCTCAAAGTTTGTTTTCCTTACTTGAGACCCACCTGATACCTTGTCGTCTACACCGTAGCTGGGCCAGCTGTAGTGCAGTCAGCACCAGAGAGGGGACCCTTTACTCCAGACCCTTAGCTGTCTGCACAGCAGTCGCTTGGTGTCTGGTCATCCACAGGAGTTGAGAACGGGCATGAGCTTCTGAGTCTGCAGTCTTTATCTTTCTTTTTGTTCTACCTGCCTGGAGACATCATATTTCACACACCAGAGAAACATGCACCCCAGCAGAGGGGAAGATAGCTGCCAAGGAAGGCAGGACAAGTGCTCAGAGCTCCTGAGGGAAGAAGCATCTCTGGGCTTTGCTGGAGAGACCGCCTTTGAGGTTGGGAATGTGTATTTGCTATCCAGAATCTTCACTAGATTTTCAAGTGGTCATGAACATGTACACACACATGTATATACATGTGGGTAGGCCTCGTTATTTATGGACTTCACAGCGGTAACTATACCTGCTCGGTATGGCTTCCTTACAAATCTCACAGTGGCATTCGGCACTCCTGATTACTTGGGCTCCATGGTGGAAAACTTGAATTGTGGTGATATCCATTGTGACTGCAGTCCATTTGCTTGACTGAGCTCACATTTTGTGTTTTATATTGGTATGTTCGCTTTGAAGCCTCCAAGCAGAGATGGTGATGGTGGTGGTGGTGATGGTGGTGGTGATGGTGGTGGTGGTGGTGGTGGTGGTGGTGGTGGTGGTGGTGATGGTGGTGATGGTGATGGTGGTGGTGGTGATGATGGTGATGGTGATGGTGGTGATGGTGGTGATGATGATAATAGTGATGGTGGTGGTGGTAGTGGTGGTGATGGTGGTGGTGGTGATGATGGTGATGGTGGTGATGGTGATAGCAATAATGACTAGTGATATTGATGGTTGCGACAGTTATAACAATGGTGCTAACAATGATGATTAGTGAAAATGATCATTGTATTGATAGCTATGGCAACAGTGAGGAGGAGGAGGATGTGATGATGATGGCTAGAGACAGTGACAGTGAAGAATGAACCCTGGCTATAGTGATGATAATTATCGAGTGATAGTTATAGTGATGATGATGTTTTGATAGAGACAGTGAAGACTGCATGCTACCTGCTCGGAGTTCAGTGTAGATGAACCAACAAGTCTTCAATGAGGCATCTTCAAACAGAAGCACATGAAACAACAGTGTTGATCAGTGGCTGGCAACACAGAGCTGAAGTGAATGAGAACCCAACCGTGGGCCAATGGCTTAGTGTTGACTCATGTAGTGTTTTCAGCATGGCATGTAGTCAACGGGCACACAGATATACACACATGGGTGCATGCCGACATGTGAGCAGTGAGGAGAAACTGTAGCTGGAGAACTTATCTCCAGCCCCCATCAAGCCCTGTTAGTCCGACATCCCACTTACAAAATAAACACACAGATGCTTATATTATTTAAACTCTTTGGCCATTAGCTCAGGCCTACCATCGTCAAGCTCTTATTCTTATATTCAGCCCATTTCTATTAATCTATACTTTGCCACATGGCTTGTGGCTTACCAGTACCTTACATCTTCCTTGTCATGGTGGCGGCTGGCAGTATCTCTCCACCCAGCCTTCCACTTCCCACAATTCTCCTCCTCCTTGTCTTGCCTACATTATCCTTCCTGCCTGGCTACTGGCCAATCAGCATTTTATTTATTTTAACCAATCAGAGCAACACATTTGACATACTGAACATCCCACAGCAAGAAACTATAGCACACAGCTGGGGTTGTGTGCTAAAGGAGACATGAGATTCAGTAAACCTGTAGGAGGAAATCAGGAACTCTCAGGAGATGCACAAGAGAGGCTGAAAGAACTCATGAAGGGTCCACGCAAGGCCACCGTCCATGCCTCCAATTCAACAAAAGATGTACTTAAGCCATGCTTCCCCGACCCCACACTGGATACTTCCTGCAGTTCTGCAAGTAGTTTTGCATCTTTCTGTAGCCAGCTCTCAACTCATTAGACTTCTGTGGGTTCCAACAATTTCCAGATTCTGAGTATGTAACACCAAAAATCATTATCTCCAAACACATGCATTAATAAAGTTTAAATGCCAGCCTTTTAGGCCATCTACCCCCCCCCCCCACACACACACATACAGACACCCATGCTGCTTGCAGTACACAGGAAGGGAAAGCTTCCTACTGTCTGTGTTTGGAAGCTGTGTGATCACACAGCTTGCTGTCCCCATAGCAACACATTCCATCGCCTAGGTGACAGTGATCTTATGATGTCACCAATGAGCTAAACTAACTTAGAAACACACAGACATTTCCTTCTGGGTACACCCACCTCTTGTGGGTGCCCTCCAAGTCTTCTGGGTCTGGGTACCAAGTGCTGCTTCATAGACAATCAGGGGGCATTTCATGACAGGATTTTGTTTGTTTGAGCCTCTTTCACTTGAGGGAATTCACCTTCAATCACCCAGATGCCCCTATTTTTCCAACTGACATTTCCCCAGCTCGGGAGAGATACCCAAACAGATAGGTGACCACTGCCCAAAAATGTTCGCAAGATTGTCATATACATGGGCTAAAGGGGTCGTTCTAGAAAAAGTTGCTAAGGTCTGGGAAACATCCCAGGTCAGCTTCTTCTTTCCCAAGCAATATTTCCATCAGCATCAGCAAGTGTTGCTCATGGCTTCCAACGTACACATCCTAACAAGGCTGCCCTAGCATGAGCAAAGGTGCTACACTCCAGCATGGAGGCTAGAAGAGGCAGTTACAGAGAGGATGGTCTGTGAGTGTGTTGAACAGAAGCCTAGAATTGGAAGGGGGTTCTTATCATATGAACTTCCCAAATCCCTCTAAGCTACTGGTTTGTTTCAAAGATGACAACTTCTAGAGCACAGAGACACTTAAAGGACAGTGGACTATTCGGCCACTCCCACAGTGTGGAGCCACAGCCCTGACACTGTGTTTTGTCTACAGCAAAATAAGCATCATCAAGGTACTTAATAATTAACCTGAGGGGCTTTACAAGCAGTGTAGAACTACACTATGAAAACAGACAATTAGCATGTGTCCAAATCATTTCCTTTTTGCCAAAAGGAGATAAACCACCACACTGTACAACACAAGTGTGCTGACCCAGGACGCTGTGGAGCCTGGCTCATAGAGCCTTGTCCAGGTTCCAGACCCTGTATGCGCAAGGCTACTGCCAATGACGACACATGCGTGCCAGCAAAGGGGCCCTTCCCCCTATAATGTAGCCCTTTTGAAAACAAAGGGCTGGAGAAATGGTTTAGTGGTTAAGGGCACTGGCTGCTCTTATAGAGGACCTGGGCTTGGTTTCCTGGTCCTATACAGGGGCTCACAACCATCAGTAACTCTGGTTCTAGGGCATCTAGTGCCCTCTTCTGACCTCCACAGGAACTGCATGCATGTGGTGCGCTTGGACACGAAATGGCAAAAAACACCCATACACATAAAATAAAAATACATAAATCTTTTTCAAAAGAAGACAAACTGCGTACTAAAAATGTTTTAATGATAAAAAATAATTTGGGAACATGACAAGAAACTACAGGAAGTCTGAAAACCATCAGAGCCCATGTTCTACACAGAGGCCAGAACGTTGTCATTAGTCATGAGGGCTGGAGAGGAGGGTGGGACAGAGAAATCTCTGTAATTGTTCATGGTTTAGCCTGTGGTTTCTCCAGAGAAACAGAGCACAGGGGACAGGTGTTGACTGCTTCCTCCTGGTATGAGTAGGAAGGTGTTGACCTCAGAGGGTGCAGTGCGGTGCAGGCCAAGGCAGCGGCAATGCACACACGCCGAACTCAAGCCACATCGTGAGCACTTTCCAGTTTCTTTCTTACTCAGATATCTCAGCTCGGGAGCCAAACACAGGTTCAGCTTCTCCATCTTGACCATTAGGGTTCACATTCATTTTGGGGTGATACTTCTTTCTTTTCTTTTAAAAAAAAATACAGTTGTATTAACTCTTTGAGAATTTCATGCCATGTATTTTAATCATATTCACACACAGAGAGACAGACAGACAGACAGAGGCAGAGAGACAGAGACAGACAGAGAGAGACAGAGAGAGAGAGATCCTCCTCCTAACTGCTCCCCGTTCCAACCCCTTTTGACTTTGTGCCCTCTGTTTTTTCAAGAACCACTGAATCTAATCTGTGCTGTTCACATAGTCATGGGTGTGGGGACATCCAGCCAAGCATGGCCAACCTGCCAGGGGCTACTATACTCTTAAAGAAAATGGCCCTCCTCCCCCAGAAGCCATGGACCCAGAAATCATGTTCTCAGTTACGGGTGGGGACTCAGGAACTCCTTCCCCTCCATGTTACAATGGTGACAGGTTGATCTTGTGTGGACAGCCAGGGCTGCTGGGGGTTTATAAGTGCAGAGGTCACATCATGTCCAGAAGACACTGTTTGCTCTGTCCTCCCCAATCTCTGGTTCTCACAGTCTCTCTCCCCTCTTCCACGATGGTCCCTGAGCCTTGGAGGAGGGCTGTGTCACAGAGATATCCCATTCCACGGACATGCTCTTCACTAAGCAGCTATAAGTTCCTATGCTAAGGGGTGGTATGTTAAAAGTGGAGTTAAAATATGACATATTCACCAGGAAAGGAATATCCAGTAAGAAAGTACTCCCAGCAACACCCAGACCCCACCCCTGCTGTCAGGCCTGGACCTCACGCTCTACAGTGCAAGCAGCAGCAGGCCCAAGGAAACCCCGCTCGCACATAGTGAATGGCCGGCCGTGTTGACATCTCCATGGAAACATGGATTTGGGGGAACACATAATGATTCCATCTTACATATTCGTTAAAAACCTTGTCAGACCTAATGTTGGTTCCCAATTTGTGATCTGTTGATTCAGATACATTCCTATAAAAACTGCCAGCATCCACAGCCGCAGTGACAAGATCTTCAGGCTCCATGACCTGGCTGGCTCTGAGTTGGATTTCCACAGATCCTGTGCTGCTATAATTAACTGAACAGGAAGTGTTTGCATCTTGCCAGCCAATCCAGTGGCCAACATTAAAGACAGAGGAGAAAAAAAAACATAGAATCCTTTCCTTTGCCATCTGGCTCCCCTCTGCCAGCTCATGGTGCATACTAAACTTTCATTTGTGTTGATTTGGGTTACCTCGGGGCTCTGGTCTAACAGTGTGAAAATCAGCAAAGCCCAGGCTGATTCCTTCTCACAAACAATTCTGTCTTCTCTGTGTTGTCCTATAAGTCAAATTTTGATGGACACTGAAAGATGTGGCCAGTCACATAGTCGTTACCATAAATGGAACACAAGATGTCCTGTCCATGCCCGTTGGCCCTGAGTGGGATCTTTAGTTGGTTCTTCCCTTGGCTGGTTCCTCAGGAGTCAGTATGGCAACAGAAGACTAATTATGTCACTGGAATTTAATACTTCTAAGAAATCTTGGGATCAGGCAGTTTCAGAGTAGGTTAATTGCACACCTCAAAAACATCAGGCCCACTTTGCTGAAATCCAGACTCCTCCTACCTTGGCAAAACAGTAACAGTAACTACTAGTTCCATACTCAGACCCAGCCATTCACAGGGAAAAGGCCATTCCTCCACTCCCGAGCTTCTTTCCAGGGACCCCAGTAGACATGTCCTGCCTTGGAGGTCAGGGGCAAACCGAGGTCATGTTGTGCTGTGGCTCCCATTCGGAGAGTGGCCACAGCTGTCTGAGATCCTGGACTAGACAGCATCCATCAACCTGGGGCAAGTGGGAGGTGAGAACATGATGATGCTGGAGCTCAGAGACTCCTGTGGAGAAGCACCTGCTCTGCACACCTGGACCAGCCCACAGCTCAGGTCTACGTCTCAATCAAGGGAACGAAGCCATAGGAGCTGCAGATCAATATGCTCTCTGTCCTCCTAAGGTGGCTAGAGGGGAATTAACGAAAAAAAAAAAAAAAAACAGAAAACCCAGCCTGGGGTTTTCAGCATACACAGGACCCTGGACAAGGTGAAGTCAGATCCAGTCATTGCTCAGATTCCTTCTGTGTGTCCTGACCAATGCTCCCAAGATCACACAGACACATTCTCCTAAGCATCCCTGCTGCCGGGTCCCAAGAACATCACACACCCATTCCCATTGTGAGGTGATTGCTCAGGACACAAGGACTCAGGCTTGCACACTTATTTTTGGGGTCCCTGTTGTATCTGTGTACTAGCCAGGGTGTAAGCTCCCTGGCCCCTCCAGTCCTGTAGTGCTCAGGTCTACTCATGCACTGGCTGGTCACCAGTAACTACAGGACAACCACTACAATGTCAGCAAATACTCCAAAAAGGAAAGTAACCTTGTAACCCATTAACTATGTTACCGTATAAACGAAATAGCAAACCAAGAAAATCAAAATAGTCAGTGTGTGATTTTAGTGTGGGATTTTTTTTTTTTAATCATGGTGGTCCAACCAGATATAGACTTCTCTGGAAAGCTGGAGTGTGTGTGTGTGTGTGTGTGTGTGTGTGTGTGTGTGTGTGAGAGAGAGAGAGAGAGAGAGAGAGAGAGAGAGAGAGAGAGTATTTTCATAGACTTTATTTTTTAAGCACTGGATTTTATAACAAATTGAGTGGGAAGTGTAAATTTTCCATATATTTTATGACCTACCCACACATAATGCATTGTTCAATTACTCATAATGTTTGAAAATATGGATAATTTTAAATATAACATACATTTTTCAAGGTTTTTTTTTTAAGTAAATAGACTGTTTCGGCTTCTGATCCATTCAGAATACCCTCAAGCCATTTAATTCCTACCAAGTTGGGATTTAATGTTACCTGTACTTAAACAATTATTAAGTAATAACAGAAATTCTGCTTCTCAAACAATAATTATATTATAGCTCTGAATTCAAGTGATGTTTACAACTGCTTTTTTTTTTCGTAGAATTGTTCAAATGACAGGTTTTGTACTTGAATGACTTGCCTTTTGTAAAACAGACTTTACTATTCCATTATATGTGTTTATGGTGATACAAAAAACATATGTGTTTACACTTTTGTGCTTGTGTGGTGTGTGGTATTTGTATGTGCATGTTCATGGGAGGACACATGTGTGCTCAGCATGTGTGTGGCGGTCTAAGGGACAGCCTCTATATGTCAGCTCTCACCTTTCCACTGTGTTCTGAGACAGGGTCTCGGTTGCTGTGTCAGCCAGGCTGGCTGATCCCAGAGTCTCCAGTCCTACTGCCCTGCAGGACACCCTGGGAATACAGACCCTTGAGCTACTGTGTCCAGCCTGGATGTGGAGTCTAGGGTTCTGAGCTCAGGTCATCAGTGTTGAGTGGCAAGACTGAGCCGTGTTCCCAGCCCTGTTCTTGCCTTTAAGCCAGCCTGGGTCTACTCACAGACATGAGAAAGGCCTTTCCAAGCAGCTTAGACACACTATCACTAGGCAGGAAGTCCTCTCTTGGGGTCCCAGTCTGAACCCCAGGAAGACACACTCCCATTCATTCCCGACACAGGTGTCTGTAGCTTGATGACCAATGGGGTAGAGCTGTGTGTGCCAGCAAGAACTGGTTCCTACTCAGCAGTAAAGGTGACACTGTAAATCCCACTGTCCCTAGAGGCCTGGTGCGATGTGAGACAGGGTGCACCATGGAGGCCTAAACTTGTGAAGGTCTTAGTAAACACTGAGGGGTATGGGCAATCCCGGGCTATCCCTAAGTTGTTTATCTTGGTGATGACAAATTGTTGGCACCCTGTGGTTCTGTGACACAGCTGAGTAGTGAATTCACTAAACATGAGGAGAGAGGGAGAGGAAGAGGGAGAGGAGGAGGGAGGGAGGGAGAGAGGGGGAGGGTCAGAGGGGGGAGGGAGGGGAGAGAGAGGGAGGGAGAGAGAATGGGCACATGGAGGACAGAGGTCACTGTCTGGAGTCATCTTTAACTGCTTTCCACTTATTTTTGGATAGTGTCTTACTGAACCCCAACTTCACAGACTAGGCTAGACTGGCTAGCCACCAAGCTTGGGGACCCTCCGTGTCCAGCACTGGGATCTACAGGTCTACATGGCTGTGACCATATTTCTCTGGGTTTTGAGGGATAGAACTCGGGTACTCAGGCTTGCACAGCAGACATTTTCCTGACTGGGCTGTCTCCCCGGTCCTTTCATGATCGTAGAAATACCAACAGCCAGGTCCTGTCTTGCCTCTATCTCCCTTCCAAAGTTGCTGTCTACTCACCCACGATGTGAGACACACCATACCATCTCCTGCGGAAGCCCAGCATGCATGGGTTCACCCAGCAGCCACTGGCAGATGTGTGTGCAGACGTCAAACTCCCTGTGTGACCTACCAAACTTCATTGCTCAGGTCCATGCCCACTGGCCAGCCTTGCCACCTGGCTACTAAAAGCAAGACATGTGTGGCTCCCCACAGGCAGGTCTTTCCTTTACCAGCCCATTCTTTCCACTCTCCAGCCAGGGATCGCAAACAGTTTCTGTAAACACCAAGTAGGAAAGCAGTCAGGCTCGGTGGCCACATAGTCCACCTCACCTGCTTCCTGGCCCTTCCCATGCTCCCTCTCTCACTTGCTCCCTCTCCTGCTTGCCATATGTTGAGAAGGAAGACCCAGTGTAGTTTGTGGGCTGCACCCACACGGGTGCTGTGGGCTGATCTCAGTTTGCCAACCTAGGCAAACCACAGTGGGCTCCCACAGCCCTGTTTTAAGAGCAGTCCTTCTTCACTCTCACCTTCTCAGCTTTCCCTGGACTTCACTGTCCATGGGAAAGCAGAGACAGTGGCCAAGTCTCCCGTAAAAGCCTGGCTGAAGCCAAAGATGCCCCAATATGGCAGAAAGCACCATATTAAGGAAGGCGTGGCATGGACGGTCCTCTGGATTCCTTGAGGTCTGGCGTGTCTTCAGAAAGTCTCAGCCACCCTTCAACACTTCAGTAACCTAGGGTTGTCAGCAAGCTTCCGCTTGTAAATAAAATGCATTGTTGTGGTTGATATATTGTGCACCCCAATAAACTTATCTGGGGGTCAGAGAACAGAACAGCCACTATGTTAAACATAGGTTTAGACAGTGATAGCACACACCTTTAATCCTAGCATTCAGGAGGCAGAGATCTGTCTGGATGTCTGTGAGTTCAAAGCTACACTGGAAACAGCCAGGCCTGGTGACACACGCCTTTAATCCCAGGAAGTGATGGCAGGAAGCAGAAAGGCATATAAGGCGTGACGACCAGGAACTAGAGCTGGTTAAGCTTTTAGGCTTTGAGCAGAAGTTCAGCTGAGATTATTCGGATGAGGACTCAGAGGCTTCCAGTTTGAGGAAACAAGATCAGCTGAGGAGTTGGGAAGGTGAAGTTAGCTGTGGTTTGTTCTGTTTCTCTGATCTTTCAGCTTTCACCCCAATACCTGGCTCTGGATTTGTTTTTATTTAATAAGACATTTTAAGATTCGTGTTACACATTGCCACATGCCACACACTGCTGACTCAATGACCAGGCTGGGTGGTTGTAGTAAGAAACCCCATGGCCTCTGTGGCTAGAATTTCTGCTGGGCCTGCACAGAAAAGATTTGCTAACTCTCCATCGAACTTTAAAGCAGGGCGAGGGACACTGATTTCGTGTGTCATCAACCACATGGTTTTGCAGGTATTCTTCAATTCCTTGTTTCTTCCAAACACTCCAATACATTATCCGTACATGTGGCACGTGGCTATGTGCAGAAAGGAATGTACTGTAGTGAAAGGACCCTTGTCTTTAACAATGAGCTGTCCGTCTTCAATCCTACTATACACACATTAAATAATGATCAAAGTGCTTACCTTCACACACACACACACACACACACACACACACACACACACCCAAAGCCATCACATCACACATAGATACACTACACGACATACATGAGGGTGCTGTCTTTGATGTTTTTTCCCCTGCAAGTTAGACTCTCAACCAGTGTAGGGCCCAAGGAGAGTATGGTAGGAAGTCACCCAGTTTGAGCAAATCACCTCTTCCTGCCTGGCCAGAAGCACATGATACTAGGCCTGGAGGCCATGTGTCACTTTTCCTGGGAAAAGGCCTCTAATTTTGATTTCTCCCAGCACATTGGCACCACCTCCACAATTTCCAAAGGCAAATGTGGTGTTTCAAATGGAAAAGCCCCACAGAAAAGTTTAGCCTTTAAACACTAGAGTCTGCAGTTAATTTGGAAATCCTGACTGCTAGATTGGCCATGCCTCAAGTTTACACTCTCCTTATGTGTCCCTGAGTGGACAATGGGAAGAGAAAGCCTGGTAACAAGACTGCAGCACCCACTGGAGAAAAAACAGACCATGACCAGATTCCCACCCAGTGCTAGAGGGAACCACTCCCTGATTCCCACACCATTTCCTGGGTCACAGCAAAGGTAGTTTTTTAAAATAATTTACTTATTTTTATTTTGTATGCACTGGTGTTTTGCCTACATGTATGCCTGTGTGAGGGTGAGGATCCCCTGGAACCAGAGCTATAGACAGCTGTGAGCTGCCATGTGGGTGTTGGGAATTGAACCCAGGTCCTCTGGAGGAGCAGCCAATGCTCTTAACCACTGAGTCATCTCTCCAGTCCCCACAGCAAAAGTACTTAGAGCTACAGCTCTTCAAGGGAGAATTCCCCTTCCTATTGAGAACTTGGGCTCAGCAGTAGACAAGATTTCACTCCCTATAGAAACCTGCTGGATGGCTGCTTAGCTGCTTCTCGGGGAGCAGGAAAAGGTTAGGACAGAAACAAACATCCTGAAAGTCTGTGAGGACCCTTCAGGAGGCCACCACTACATCTGGCCACTGGAAGTCTGCCCTTAGATGACTGTGCTGGTGTCAGCAAGCATAGTCATTATGGAGGTAGTAGAAACAGCCCCAACGCCGGCCATGGTGGACCAAAGTGTTTAGACCTGTATTTTAAAATAACATCAACAAAACCATACACACACACAAACACACACAATAAAAAAAAGCCCACAGAACTATTGTAGTAGACAGCCCTATACCCACACACACAGCAAAACACATTATTCTCAAAATTCTAAAAAAAAAAAAAAAAACCCAATCTATCCCTATTCTACTCACATGAAAAACTAATAGAAATAAAATTCAAATGGTGACTATGCTACAATATTACAGAAAGTAGCTACACTATAATATTACAAATAGTAACAATATCACTATTAATAATAATAGTGTCTCAGTTACAGAGCTCAAGGCCTGGATGCTCATCAGACAACAGAGCCTCATCCTTGGGTGACCTTACAGGTCCCAGAGGACCCCAGAGAAGCCACCTGGTGCTTTTCTCAGTGAGAGAGGCCTGGTATGCTCCAAAACATTGAGTCCTGAGCCCCTGGTGCAGTAGTTACTAAAGAAGTAGAAACAAAGAATTGCTGAAGCTTAGAGATTAGGAAAACAATTAAAACAAACAGAAAATGAAAATAGAACTGAACAACACACACACACACACACACACACACACACACACACACACACACACACAGTCTATAAATGACCAAGCTGACTAACCTATATATTTGTGTAGGAAGATAAGTTGTGTGGAATGGGAAATGAGATTCTATTTAGAAAAGAGCCGTCATTGCCCTTAGAGAGGACCTGTGTCCAATTGCCAGCACCCACACCAGGCTGTAACTTCAGTTCCTGGTTCTCTGGTACCCTCTGGCTTCTTTGGGCTCCTATACACACATGGTGCACATAAACTCATGCAGGCACACAAACATCCACAAGCAAAACTAGAAAAAAGTCTTCAGAAGGCTAGATATACACACACCACTATATTTTACAGCAATGCAGAATAAACCAGCCGAATAAATGAACCAATAGAATAAAAAGCCCTGGAAACAGCCAGGTATGGTGATATACACCTTTAATCCTAGCTTTTGGGGGGCAGGGGGATAGCAGAGGCAGGTGATCTCTATGAGTTCAAGTGAGATCCATGCCAGACAAAGAAGGCTACATAGTGAAACCCTATTTTTAAAAAAACAAAAACAAAAAAACTGGAAACAAATGTTCATCAAACAAGGAAATGACTGAATAAAGGAGTGTGTCTACACCACAGAATACTACAAAATCAGGTCAAAGAATTAATTAGAACACACAAGTTAACATAGTGAAATTTCTAGAAATGACTATTCACTGAACCAAGACACTAAAACTACGCATGATGTTCTTCCCCAAAGGGCCCCAGAAAAGTTACCTGGAAAAGGACACAATAACTACACATATGTGCACATCCATGGTCATGAGTATCTCTCTCTAAACCCCCTTCTCCAGGGCAGTAGTAAGTTCAGACAGTGAGACTCGAGTGCTGAGGGGTACTCTCTGTGGATGTCTATGCCCATGTACTTATGTCTGCAACCTAGCAGTATGGGGGCTGACAGTCTACCTTCAGGAGAACACTGGGGACAAACAGGGTGGCTCAGCATGTGATAGCTCTTGTCACACAAGCCTGACTACCTGAGCTCAGTCCTCAAAGGTGGAAGGAGAGAACCAACTCCTGAAAGTTGTTCTCTGATACAAAGACACGCGCTATGGCACACACACACACCAACACTTGCATGCACACACATAAACACATGCACACCTTGTTTGTGTGTACATATACATAATAATGAATAATTAAAAATATTTAGATCAGCTCACCCAGCAAATCTCTCTATGTAACTTTGTAAGGCAAAAATTGAAGAGGCAAACGACCTTAAGCTTGGTGTCACTCGGTTTCACCGGTGACTTTTCTCCCGTCCTTCTCGCTGTCCTCATAATCATCTTTGGAGAGGTGTTTGAGAGAGATGGCGTGCCTGTGGGTGTGTCATCCGTTGAAGCAGCCTTACAGCACAGCCTGCAGCACTGGCTGGCAGCCCAACTCTGCACAACTTCCCTGAGGAGCCTTCTCTACGCCATGAGCCCTCCCTGGAAAGCCACGGAGAACCAACTACGCCCAAGAAATTTCTTTTGCAGCCAGTACTTATACTACTCTAGCTCCATTCAGCTCTGAATCCTTGGAATCTGGAGAGCCCTGGCATTAAGGGTGTCCTGGGATGCCTAGTCCTGGGCAGTGGAATCAACTAGAAAACTTACTGAGAGCCACAAAGTCTTCACTGGGGAGCATCCCCCAAACTGAGGCAGGTGATCCAGGCACTCGCTACTCAAGAACTAGGGTGATATTTTATTTGTGCTGAAATGTGATTTTATTTGTATGTTAATAAATAAAGTTGCCTGGGGGTCAGAGCTAACAGCAAGCCATACCAGAAGTCTGGCAGTGGTAGCACATGCCCTTAATCTGATCACATGGCAGGCAGAGTCTGTGTGTTCAAGGACATAGCTAGCATGGAGACACATGCCTTTAATCTCAATACTAACCATAGAGACCTGGAGGTCTGTATAGACAGGCAGTGACAAGGAGGTCATGGGGTTGGGTTTACAATCAATGAGAAGGCAAAACAGAAAGTCAATAAAAAGACACACACAGGAAGTAGGTCTCTCTCTCTTTCAAAGGGGAAGGATGGCAGGGGCATCGGGTGGTAAGAAGGTGGTTTCATCTTTTGGCTACTGCTTTCTGATCTCTGGGCTTTTAACTCTGCATTTGGCTCTGTGTTTCTTATTTAATAAAACAGTTCAGAATTACATCTACAAAGAACTATTCGAAACAGCTGAGGAAAGAGCTCAGTACAGTGTTTGCCTTTCAAAGGTGAAGTCTTGAGTTCAATGCCCAGAGCTATATGGGGGGGTGGGGAGCTGGACCTGTGGCACCTGTTCATGAGGAGCTTCTTGTCACAGAATAAAGACCTGTGCTGTGGTGTCTTAGCTCACAGGTCTTCAGTACCAAGGCTCCAGTTTGTATTAAACTGTGTCTTTGCAGATGGGTTGGCCTGAACAGATATGGAAATGAAATGCTGTATTAAAACACGTGCCGTGAAAAATAATCTAGGCACGCTCAGACATCCTGGCAGCCACTCGCCAACTTCCAGGCCAAGCTTGAAGTGTAATTGGGGAAATCCACCCAAACCATTTCACATCAGAAGGTGGAGAATACTGGAAACGGCTCTGCCAACTTACACATCTGCTCTTGGAAAGTTCCAGAGAGGTTCTGGTACAGTTTTCCACTTTGCTGTGTCTGCTGGATGCTGGGTCTGGCATTCTGGGCCGGCTTCCTGTTCCCCTTCACAGTGTGGGTGCACAATCTTCACACTGACTTTTTCTCTGCCTGATGCTGCCCACCATGCCTGCAGAGCACTCCTGTGCACCCTTGCTTCCTCTGGAATCTTCTAGCCAGCACATCCCTGTGCTTCTCCTTCCAGCCCCTGCCCAGCCACCCACGGTACCCATCTCTGAAATGAGTATAACAAGACATAAGAAATGGACCAACAACACCCACAATTCAGTATGCTTACCAATGACGGACTGTGAGGAGAAAAGTCCCAACATTAAAGTGGTAACTGACCATTTTTCTATGAAAAACATGTAAAAGATTTAAATTGTTTCCTCTTCAGAACATCTCTGGAAGAAGCACAGCCCCACAAACTTTTGGATTACTGAACACTGTCCTGCACTTCTTGGTATAGATCAGGAAGAGTGGGCAGTGGAGACAGCTGGGAGCCTGACCTCTGGAGTCAGTCTGGGGTAGGCACCCAAATCTGAACCCAGGAAGGTGTCTGATCTAAGACAAGCCACTTAAGCTCCCCTTGATGCAGTTTACTAGTAAAGATGGGGTAGTGATGTCACCCACTCATGAGGTTGTTGTGAGAATTAAATGTGCTGACCCCAAGATGATGCTCTGATTGACAGCTGGCAGGTCAGAGCTAGAAATGTAGTGAGCCTGCAAAGGGGACACTGACACAAGCCTTTTTGGAACCAGTAGGAACCACTGATAACCCAGCCACATAAACTCTCTGCCTGAACCAAACCCACCCAACCCTTTTCCAGTGCTCCGTCTACGTTTCCCCATGGTGTCTGTCCCCAGTGATGCATTACACATGTCCCCCACAATCTCACCTCTTCCTCCACACTAAACATCACCTCCCCTGAGCACTCCAGGAAGGAACCCCTGTTACCATCATCACCATGGAGCTATCAGAGCCCAGTGCTGGGTCCATGTGACTTGTGGATAGACTCTGCCCCTTGTGTGGATGGTACACCCTTCACAACTTCATACTTTTGTTTCTCTCGTAGAAACTGTTCAGTGTTTCCTTTTGCCCCACTTACTAAGATTCCAGCCAGGCCTACACCAGCCACCTTGTAGCATGTGTATTGGGAACCATAGGGGAACTGAAAATGTCCATCTGTGGTGAATACATACACTCACATATTCCTATTTGCTAGATAATTAAAGGATCACCAGCATTTTCTAGTCTTCTTTGCCCTGTGTCTCCCCTGAAGACAAAACAAAGATGCTAAGAGTATGTGGCATGTTCTTTCTAGTGTCTCTTTGCACTTTGAAGGAGGCTAGATGCATTCTAGAAGTTTCCACCCCCTCTGCCCGCTCTGACAGTGGTTCCCACACACATCTGCACATGCTTCAGGATGACTCTTCCATGCTGACTGTTCTGCCCCAGCTCTGGACATCTTTTCATTTGCTGTTGGCTTAGTAAAAGCCTCGAGCTTTGACCTCTTTATTTGCATCTCTCTTGGGGAAGAGGGCTGACAGTTCTGACTCTGGCCATTCACTCAGCACTCTGTCTATCCCTACTGCTACCTAAAATGCTTTCAAAGCAGCAGTGTGTGGGTGAGTACGGAAGGCCAGCTCTCCGGGAAGGAAAGCCGACTTCCAGGGTTGGCTGATCTGCATGGTGGAACTAAAACCAGGTCTGCTATGATGCTTGAGATGAGAAATCCATTCTATCACAGCTGGTGAATTAGAGAGAGAGATGGGTGTCATGTGAACTTCAGTTCTCTCCTGTCCCTCAGGAACCAGGTAGGTGCAGAGGGAACAGACAAATCTCATGCACGCTCCCCCAAGGCAGTGAGACAATCACACCGTCCACATCTTAGGGTGGGGATTGGCTCACCCAACTCTACAAGCGGAAGCCCCTCAATCTGTTGTTTGTAAGTTGGAACCAAGAAGCAGATGGTGGAGCCGATTTCAGCTCTGGGTCTAGGGAGAAGCAGACACTGGTTTAAGCCTTGAGTCTGATGTCCCGAGAACCTGGAGAAACCACTGTAGGTGACAGGTGGCCCAGATCCAAGAGAGGAGTCTGTCTTTCCTCCACCATTCTGCCCATCCAAGTCCTGGTCTCATGGGCTGAAGCCTCCCTGCCTTCGTTGGTAAGAGCTCCCCTTTCGCTCTGTCTTCTGATTCACATGTCAACAACACCCTCCCCGCCTCACCAGGCTGGACCAGCCACCTAGGTATCCCTTAACCCAACCCAGATGACATCTCTAATCAATAATTCCCATTCTCCTTCCAGCCCTTCAAGGCGACCGGAAGCTGAGTGTCCACGGCCTTCTAATGGCCCCTCCCCTTCAGCTCTTCCCTATTTTGAATTTGCTTAGGCTTTCTGTTCTTTTCCGGGGATAGTCCTTCATTCTCTTTCCCTTGCAGACGGGGGAGAGCCTTGATGGATCCCCAGCTGTGGGGTCTTTACAAGTCTTTACAAGGGGATGTTTCAAGAGAACACACTCACAGTGCTTGTGTGTTCCCTCACCGCTAACCTGTGACCACACCATCATCACCGGGCTCCTGTCTTCACACTGTGAGTCACAGAGTTTTAGAGTGTAGTATTCCCAACTCCATCTTCCCATAAGCCCCGTGTTTTTTTCTGGCACGGTTTTGTATAACACGTTGAATTTTACAAATACAAATGCCATCTGCTATAGTTTTTATCTGGAATGTTCTCCAAAGGTCTCGTCTATAAGCTTTGGTCCCCTCAGTGTCACTGTTAGGAGGTGGGGGATATTTAGGAAGGGGGCACACGGAAAGACCTTAGGTCATGGAGGGTAATCGTGCGTCCTCAGTGTCTTCCTCCCCCTCTCTCCCATTTCCCGGCCAGAAGGTATGTGGCTTTACTCCACCCTACAGTCCTCCACAGCCCCAAAGCGACAGGGCCAATCAATCAGAAACCAAAGCCTCTGACACTGCAGGATGAAATCAATATCCTCTCTTCATAAGATGACTCCCTCAGGCATCCGGTTACAGTACAGAATGGTAACTGGCACACTAACTTATATCACAACTAACAGTCTGGGCTAGCGGGGGGCCACTCATGACTTCTCTTGCTGCACCCCCGGCTCTGCAGTGAGAGTATTGTTGTGCGAGTTAGCTCAAATCCGCTGTGATGGGAGGGGTTTGGACACTGGTGTGGAAAATGGACAACGCTCATCAACTCCCAGGTACTGCAGTGCTGTGGGAGCGAGCATATGGAGCCACTGTTGGAGGTCAGTGCACCTGGCTACTGTGCTGTCTGTGTGAGGATGAGCCATGTCCGGGCTTCTGGTTCTCCACAGGGTGAGGGGAGGAGCTGGGACGTGTGTCAAGGAACCTCCCCTTTGCTGTGGGCAGGCTGAGCTGCCCACACACACACCCCACATCATGGAACAGAAGGAGACACTCCCTTCTTCCAGCTGGAAGGGGAGAAAAAAAGAACACGACTGACGGACAGATGGACAGCCAGATGGGAAGAAAGGAAGGAAGGGAAGGAGGGAAGGAGGAAGGGAGGGAGGGAGGGAGGGGGAGAGAGAGAGGCAGAGAGAGAGAGACAGAGAGACAGAGACAGAGAGAGAACTGTGTCCCTGGCTTGAGCCAGCTGTAGCCACCTCAGTTCACAGCTACACCCTGCACCTGGCAGCCTACAAGCTGAGCCACCTTGGACAGGTCCAGGGACCTCTCTGAACATCTGTCTTACTCAGAGTATTGTCTTGAAAGGGAAGGAAGTGGTAAAAAAAGGCAGCAACTTCAATCAACTCTCTGGGAACCCTACTGTGTGCCTGAGTGTGAAAATCACAGCCCAAGGTGGTGTAGGGTCATACTTTCGTGAAGAAGCCTGAGCCTTCCTCTTCAGACACTTGACGGAACTGGTTGGTGCCTCTGACATCAACCCTCCAGTGAACAGAAGACTCCAGAGGTGTGGGATTTCTTCCCAGAAGCCTCAGAACAAAGACACAAGCACCCCCCTCCCCACTGCCCCCATGCCTCACACAATGAATCCCTCAAAGAATGGACCCATGGATGACATCAGAATGCTCATGATCCAATTATCTCTCAAAGGCCGATCCTCTGAGTACTGCTGCACCAGAACTAAGCCCTCCACACGTGAGCTTTGGGAGCACATTTGAGATCCAAACTATAAAAATGGTAGAAGCTGAAAGCCTGGCTAATATGTCATCGCTAATGCTAAGGCTGACGGTGGCCTTAACCAGAACCCATGCATGCAAGCTCTGTGTGTACTTGCTTTGAGTCCCTTAGAACAAACGTCCAGGGGCCGCGGGTGAGGCTCTGCTGGTAGAATGCTAGCCTAGCATGCATGAAGACCTGGGTTGGGTTTGTTTCACAAGATAAACCAGCAGTGGTTGCACATGTCTGTATCCGGCACTCGGGAAGTGGGGGCAGGACATCAGAAGTTCAGGGTCATCCTTGGCTATACAGTGAGCCTAAGATCAGCTGGGGCTACATGAGGGCCTCTCTAAAAAAGTAAAATAAATGAACGTATCTTCTCAGTCACACATCTGACAGCTGGCTTATTAACTCTGTACTTCTGCCTATACTGCTGAGCTCTTTCTAGTAAAATAGGGCTTTCTCTCACTGACCTGGCTAGGACATTACGTAGATATTTTGGAAAGAATACCGAAAGTTTTCTTTGGTCCCAAAGTGCTGGCACATTGGTTTAAGACTTACCTCAAGCTGAGACGTGAGCCTTTCCCTAGCTTTGGAGTTTCTGCAGATCCTTGTGAACTTGTGGGTTTTCACTGAGTACCAATTAAATGTGTCTGCTGGTGCACGCCACGTGTGTACCAATCCCCTACAGCCATTGCTGCTTCCTGAGTTCAGATCTGCAACCTCTGTGCATAATCCCCTAGTCCTGGAACCTTACATAGCAAGGTAACAGCAACCTAAGACCTGGAACCAGCCACCCTGCCCCGAAGCTGCCCTTCTCAAAGTGACAGTTCAGCTAACGCCCTAGGAAACTATGCAGTCAACAGTCCATTCTCAGTGTCACAGGTGAGTCACAGGAAAAGCGCGAGCTTGGATGCTGACAGTGGACTTTGCTGTTTCCTGCACTCTGGAATGAGAAAGATCTGGAATGGAGAGGTCTCTGGTCAGCTTTAAATCTCAAGCTCTCTTGGGTCCCTGAAGACAGGGCAGGCTCGAGAGCCAAGGTTTACGCAGACTGAAAAGAGGCATATAACTTGGAGATGCTCCTCACTTGCTAAAAATAGCACCTGGAGACCTGAGCGCGTCCTTGACTTCCAAATCTCAGTCCGTAGTTGGGAGGTGGTGTGGGAGGCAGAGCTACCGGAGATAGCACCATGGCTCAGCCACCAGGAGAGCACTGATGTAACACATGGCAGCTGCCAGTGCCACGATCCATGTGGCTTTTCCCTGGGAGCCTCACACACAGGATCTGCCCACAAATACCCTCTGAAGAGATCGTTATAAAACCCTCCGTTCTCTTCATGCACTCACACCATCATGAGCTAGAAGTGATGTGACTAGGGCCGTGGGAGCTTTTAGCCAGGCACAGCAACTCATACCTATAATCCTCGACCCCTAGAAGACTGCTCCAAGTTCAAGGCCAGCCTGGTATACATAGTGAGCTAGATGCCAATGAGAGCTATAGACCCTGACTCAAAAAAGGAAAGGGGGGATGGAGAGAGGGAGGGAGGGAGGGAGGAAGGGAGGAAGAAAGGAAGGAGGAAGGAAGGAAGGAAGACAGGAAGGAAGGAGGAAGGAAGGAAGGAAGACAGGAAGGAAGGAGGAAGGAAGGAAGGAAGACAGGAAGGAAGGAGGAAGGAAGGAAGGAAGGAAGGAAGGAAGGGAGGAAGGGAGGAAGGAAGGAAGACAGGAAGGAAGGAAGGAAGGAAGGAAGACAGGAAGGAAGGAAGGAAGACAGGAAGGAAGGAAGGAAGGAAGGAAGACAGGAAGGAAGGAGGAAGGAAGGAAGGAAGACAGGAAGGAAGGAGGAAGGAAGGAAGGAAGGAAGGAAGGAAGGAAGGGAGGAAGGGAGGAAGGAAGGAAGACAAGGAGGAAGGAAGGAAGGAAGGAAGGAAGACAGGAAGGAAGGAAGGAAGACAGGAAGGAAGGAAGGAAGGAAGGAAGGAAGGAAGAAGGAAGGAAGGAGGACAGGAAAGAAGGATGGATGGAAAGAAGGAAGGAAGGAAGGAAGGAAGGAAGACAGAAAGAAGGATGGATGGAAGGAAGGAAGGGAGGGAGGGAGGGAGGGAGGGAGGGAGGGAGAAGGGAAAAGAAGACAAGGGAAGGAGGAAGAGAGGGAGGGAAGGGTGAGGAAGAGAGACACAGGAAGAAGGAAAGAAAGAAAAGTTTTAGCAGGTGTAAAAATACCTAGAATTTTTTTAAAGCATCACACGAGGGGGCTGGAGATGTGGTTCAATGGGTAGGCATTTACTACCCTTCAAGAGGACCTGGGTTCAGTTCCCAAGGCCCACATAGAGAGGACCCATGAGCTTCTAACCAGGAGATCTGATGCCTGCTTTAGGCCTCTGTGGGCATTGTATCCACAGGGCACGCAGCCTCACAGACATACACATAAATAACTTTTATTGGCTTTCTGAGACAGTGTCCCACCATAACCATGCAGCTCTGACTATCCTGGAACTCACTGTTTAGATCACGCTGGCCTCAAACTCACAGAGCTCCACCTGCCTCTGCCTCCCGAGTGCTGGAATTAGACACTACACCCAGGGCCTGGATTTCCCAACTACAGGGAAACAGATGCCCTTGAAAGATGATGTAAGGCTGACTTGATAATTATGGCTTACTCCTTTCATCCATTTTAAATATTCAAAATAAAATGGCGTGTGTCCTCCCATCTGACTCAGAGAGCCCAGAAAATGATATGTATGATACCCATCCTTCCTGCCTGTATAAAAGTGCCATTTTCATTGAATACTCTAATTGCCCAGGAATGGTCCACGGTAACATTTAACTTTTTATCAGCACCCTAAGGGTTCCTGTCATCAATTGATTATGTCTCTGTCAAAACACTTGAGAAAAAAAAAATGAGCTTGCTTCCTTTGAGCCCTTTCTTAGCATGCCTGTTCCAACTGCCCCTCCTCTGAGTATTCTAGAAAGGACACCAGCCAGGCCCCCAGCTCTGATGATTCATAGTAAGTGCTATGAGTTGCTGTGCTGATCGATGCTGTGGTTCCTGCCACCCAGCACCTTGTCCTCCTCCCTCAACCTTCTGAGACGGGGACTGTCATTAGCTCCAGGTTCTCACATAAGGCAGCAGGCTACAGAGAGCCCAGCTGTCCTTCCCAGGCCACATGGCTAACCTAAGTGTGTCCAGAAGCTGGGTTTGGCTCATGGGTGTCCATCAGATTCCATCTGTAAGGGCTGTCAATGATCTTCTCTGTCTCAGAAGCTCCCGCTTGTGTGAGTTGGGTCTTGTGAATATGCTTGTCACAACCTCTGTATCTCTCATAAGGGTGGCCCTAGAGCTCCTAAGGAAGCCACATTTATGTGCAGTGTCATCAAGATTAAAGCATGCCAGAAGTGGATATTTGAATCATAAAAACAAGTCTACAGCAAGAGCTTAGCCTTAGAGGATGCAGGGGACACTAGAATAGACTGTACCCCTGAAGTAGGATGTACACACATGCACATGCATACACAGACACATACACACACATCAATACACACACACACACACACACACACACACACACACACACACATACACACTCACACTTTCAACCTCAGCTCTGAAATACCAACACTGGTATTGAGACACAAATATTGCTATTACAATAAAATCTCCAGCATTTTCTTTTCCTCTCCTAAGAGACATGGAAAATGGGAAGAGGTAGGAAGCAACATCCTTCAGCTCCAGTCTCAGCGGAGTGGTGCTGAGTGATGGACCACTGCAGCCCACTTAGCCCCGCCAGCCTGCCTCTGCTGTATCCTTCCAGGGACCCAGGGGGAGTCTGCCCTGCCCCTCAGCCCATGCTCCACAGAAGCCTCCACAGAAGTTAATGGCGTACTCAAACACCATTAACTACCCTTCACACTGACTCATACTGCTCAGTAAATCTTGCACTCATGTTTCCTTGGCTACTTACTTTCATAAAAAAAAAATAAATGAATAAAAAAATTAAAAAATAAAAAATAAATGGCCATGGTGCATTCCTCACCAAGATTGTGAGTCTTCCCATCCCCCAAAGACTGTGAAACCACTCAGCACCTCCCTGATGGCCCACCCAACAAATCAGGTTTTAAGTCTAGCCTTAGTGGAATTGTGAAATGAAACCAGGAGAGATTTGCAAGCAGGACGTCAGGTTTCTAAGCTGCTCCAACTACCGAGTACCGGTTCAACTTTCTCATCAGCTTCTGCTCTTGTGGTTCATGCCAGCTCTGGTCTCTGCTATCTCTGTTCTTAGGGAAGGACTTTGAAACCACTCAGTGATAGCACTTCTTCCCATCCCTTTCAGGATAAAATGAATGGGGAGCAAGAATTATTAATGGGGAATGTTAACTTCTGAATGGGGGAGTGTTAACTGCATGGTGCTGTAAGAGACAGACTATTTGAAGTAGCCCTAGGTTTACAGAATATTGAGCAGGTGTCCCAGAACTCCAAATTCCCCCAGCACCATCTGCTTCCTCTCTTATGTCTGAACCTTGCATTCATGGAATGCATTTGTTACAGGCTATGTACCGATATGGACACTGTTCCTAACGGAAGTCCGTGCTGTGCATGAGGGTTCACTACGCATGGTGAAGCTGTGTGTATATGCACCCTGATGGAAGCATACAAATAGGGGCGCTGCCCCCCAAAATCTCTATGACTGACCTCATTACCCCTCTTGAGTCTCTGGCACCCACTGGTCTATTTGATGTGATTTTCAGGATACCACAAAGCTACATGTCCTTGAGTCATGGCTTGACCTTACCACACTCGTTTTTACTGCTGAATAAAACTCTGCTGTGTTTTATTCACAAAAACCCTACCCCACTCACCAACTGAAGGACATCTTGACTCCTTCTAGTTTGGGGCAATTATAAATTAAGCTTCTATAAAAAAAATTCTTGCGTCATTTTGTTTGTTATATGTGGGGAGAGGAACTGTTAAACCAATTTTTAAAAATATATACTTGTAGGTGCTACATCCACTGTTAGTACTCTTGCATCTTGTTGAGAGATTATTCAACTAGAAAGCCTGAAAGTAAACTCAAAGGCCACATGGCAATAGGTATGTATTTACTAAATCACACACACCTGTGAACAATGTATTTGGGTCTAGATACCAGAGCCCAAAATGTCTACCTCCTGTGAAGAGATCATCCAGGAGACAGAAAACCAACTACCAGAGTCCCAAACAGTAGGAGTTGGTCTTTCTAAGGCGTCAAGAGCAAGGAGACAACCGCCAATGTTGTCATCAAAGACCTGGGCTCCCTCCTTCCCTTCTTCCCATGAGCCTCATGACTTTACCTTCATCCTGGGTGTTCCTGGCTGCAAGCTGAGCACTAGTACACCTTCTGTAGGAAGTGAAAGGCTTCCAGAAGCAACCTTCTGCCACCTCTGGATGTCAAGGAGGCAGGGAAGGCTCCCGTTTTCAAAGTTCTGTGCTAGAGGCAATTAAGGGAGAAGGAGCTGGAAATGGCTTGGGCATTTGCTAAGCCAGGTTTTGCTACTCAGCCAATAACATCCAGGAAACAGCCCACCCACTCCATAGGGGTCCCCTCTGGCCTGTTCTGATTTGTCCCACATACCTATCAGGCTCTCTTTGCTGTTGCAGGGCAGGCCCAGATGGGCAGCAAGACTGAGATTGGTTGCTGGGTTCCATGGCTTCTCCTAGCTGACGGGACAGCGCCATGATGGCCTCCCTGTGGGACGGTGCCATGATGGCCTTCCTACGTCACTTCCTGCTTCACTGTCGCTAAGGGTGTGTCAAGCCCCATGTTTTCTCCATTCCCTGACATTGAAGGCCATGCTCTGCAAGGAAGGTTGCAGTAGACCAAAGCACAGAGATGTGCAGAGTTCACTTAGTGGTGTTGTCTATTTTCTTCCCCATTGCTTTGACACCAGCTTCATTGAGTCTCACCTAGACCTTTGCAAGAACTCCAAACTATCTCCCTTGGCTGCCTCTACCTTCAACTTCTTTCTCCTACCATTTCCAACTGAGCCATCCAAAAAATGGAACTGGCCAGCAGTACCTTCCTGGCTGCAAGCCTTTGCTGCCTCCCCTGCTGTCTTAATTGGGGTTTCTATTGCTGTGAAGAGACACCATGACCACAGCAACTCTTATAAAGGAAAACATTCAGTTGGGGGTGGCTTACAGTTCAGAGGTTCAGTCCATTATCACCTTGATGGGACATGGTGACATGCAGGCAGACATGGTGCTAGAGAAGGAACCGAGAATTTTGTATCTTGATATGCAGGCAATAGAAAGTGAACTAAGACAGTGGACATGGCTTCAGCATATATGGGCCCTCAAGGCCTGCCTCCATAGTGACACACTTCCTCCAACAAGGCCATATCTACTCCAAAAAGTCACACCTCCTAATAGTGCCACTCGCTATGAGCTTATGGGGGGAAAGTAGATTGAAGCTACCACTCCTGCCCTAGACTCAGCCTCACATCCATCATTCTCTGTGGTCTCACTGATCTGACTTCTGACAGCATGCCTGCCATGGCACCTTCACCTGGGCTGTTCCTTCTGCCTGTAAGGCATGCCTCCTCACATTAAAAACCTACTTCTAGAGACTAGAGAAATAACCAGCAGTTAAGAGAACTCGTTACTTTGCCTAGGTCCCAGGTTCAGTTCCCACCACACACAGAATAGTTTACAACCATCCTTACCTCTGGTTCCAGAAGATTGGAAGACCCTTTCTGACCTCCGTTGGCACCAGGCAGACACATGGCATACATGTGGGCAAGCACACATAAAATAAAATAATCTAATAAGTAAATAAAGAAAAAAACCACTTTTAGAGGAGATTAGAGAGATGGCTCAGAGAGTGAGAACATGCATTGTTTTAGCAGAGAACCTAACTTCAGATCCCAGGACACCCTGGCTGGCTCACAACTGCCTGTAAGTACCAAGCGATCTGACACCCTCTTCTGGACTCCTCCTGCACCTGCGCTCATGTGCAAAAACCCAAATACAAATACACAGATACAGACACATAATTAAAAATAAAACCTTTTATAAGGCATGATTATTTGATATTTACTAACTTTCACTTCTTAATAAAGCAGCATTATATTTTTCAGTAGCTCTCCCTAACTGGTGCAGGCACATGACCAGCACACACAGGCAGACCCAGAATCTGAAGGGTAGATGCCGCAGCCTGGGAAACTATTGTCTGTGACTTCCACAGCCTTCTCGGAAATCCAAGTGAACACCCAGGGCAGTCTCTGCTCTTTTCCTTCAGTCTTTTTCTAAGATCTTATTTGGAAACTGAATTCTGTGGCTCTCAGTGGTTTGTGTATCCCAGTGGTAAGACAGTATGTAGTATATTCCTAGTTCCGGAAAGTGACCACACACATAAACCTGATCCTAATAGCTCAGCACAGCCGGCCTGTGGAGCCAGCCACAAATGGATCTAGGAGACTCTCACACATCTGTAAACAGCAGTATGGGTGCTCCAACCAAATGAGGGGGACTACCCTGGAACTTCCTGTTTCAGCCTGGTTCTGTTTTCATGGGTCTCACTTGTTTTTTTTTGTTGTTGTTGTTGTTGTTTTTTTTTGTGACTATATCAAGAAGTTGGAGTAGCAGGACTTTGCTTGGGCATTGCCCTGTGTCCTACGAACACATGATCAGGCAGGGCTACCAAGGCTGAGAATTCAAACCTTACCATAGAGTCAAGGGTGAGTGGATTCCCAAGATTCTGTAGTCAAATGATGCGTTCTTAGCAACAATCCTTGGCTGAATAGCAATTAGTGCCCATCCAACTCCTGTCCCCTCAGATGGGTGAATGGCATCCAGAGATTGACCAGCAGGCCCAAACCAACTGTGGAGTAGGCTACCCTGCTGTGATCTGGGCCAGGAAATAGCACTTGCTATAGCAAAGCCATCTTCTAACCCCACAAGGCTCCACGGTGTGGGTGAGCACATCTCCCTGACACCTTGACCTAAAGACTCTCCCTAGAACTCCATGGAGCACCTGTCATTAACGAATGTTATGGCAGTTCCCAGTGCCTCTCTGTAGTCATTGTGCCAAATTATTCCTGTGGTGCCTTTGTTGGAAGAACTCAAGTCCAGCAGCCACTGGGGCCCACCATCAAGTCCCTCTACTCCAAGACCTCCTCATTAATTAGGTCACCACCATGTCTGAGGCCCTGTCCTGCACACTGGGAGGATAAAATGCATAATATATAAGACACAGCCCTGGCCTTGGCCTGTGAGAGCAGAAAGCCTTTTGAGGAAGCAAAAACATCTGTAGATAAACAGTAATGCAAAAGCATAAACCCATCTGCAAGGATGTTATGATTGTGTTTGCTGCAGCTGGTTAGGGGAGTCGATCTGAGTCCCGCCTCCTTGGAGACACTGGCTCACAGTCCTGTTCTTTCCTTTATTTCTGCTACTTGGGGCTGGAGGCAGAGGCACTGAGGAGAGATGGCTCTCTGGGGACTGGCTGTGGGTTAGGTCCCCATTCCTCATCTCTGCCACATCCTGTGCACTCCCCTTTCCAAAATGAAGCTGGATCCTGCATTTGGAAAGAGGGTGGCATGCAAGCCGGTGTTAAATAGTGGGGACCAGAGGGCAGCCCACAGATACATTATTCCACAGAAACAAGCAACCAGCAGAGCTCAGCCAATCAAAGTGCTGGCTTTGTAAGCTGAAGGAACTGAGATTCCCTGAAACTGACATTTAAGGGGAAAAAAGGCCAGGTATGGTGGCTTTGTAATCCCATAACTGGAGAGACAGGCCAGTTTATTTGGTAAGCTCTAGGCCAATGAAATACCCTCAAAATACAAGGCAGACGGTGCATGGGGAATAAGACCAGAGGCTGCCCTCAGCCTCCACATACCTGCGCACACAGACAGAAACAACTGACCACAAACATTTACAATGTCCAAGGAAAGAGTCCTGCCCCCACCACACTGCAAGGTTTTATTTCCTGGTTGCTTCACCCATCCCTTTCAATGTCCCAGTCACTCACTGAAACTGAAGGACACGCAGCACTCTTGGGACAAATGAGGGGAAAATTTGCGAGCTAAGTCAGCACCCTGCTCTATATCAGCATGGTGGCTAAGGTCACCAGCAGGCTGGGGTGAGGTGCAGACAGAGAGTATGTCACATCTTGGTTCTGAACCAGCAGACTGAGGTTCAACAACCTCAGCTCTGGGTTGTTCTTGGCAAACACTACCCATATATAACACAGGGAAATGTTTGCAATATGTCCTCTGAAGGCTGAAGCCAAGGTGAGGCCATTCCTAAAGAATGTTCAGCTCTTTGCCTCCAGCCAATGGATTCCATATTGGCCTGCAGAAAACTATGCTCTCTTGGAGTTGGGTGGAGTTGGGCTAGAGGAGGCAAGTGAAAGAGAGGGTGGAGAGGAAAGGAGAGAGGTCACTCCAGAATTCCAGCGTGTCTCTCCCTCCTCGCTAATGATTTTGTGAAGACATGGGAAAATATATGTTTGGCCATAAAAACAGCATGAGCCATGTGTCTACTACCCTCCTTGCGAGACCTGTCACATATCAGCCCTCCAAGGGTGTATGAGAGGCAAACCACAGTTCACACATAGATCCTGCAACTAGGGAGTCAGCCTAAAATTCAGAGCCCTGGGTAATTTTCCATCTAGACACCCTGGTTTCAGAGAAAATGCGAAGGTTCTAATGAGACCTGTGGGTAAGCAGGGATTTCAGTCTGCCCCATAGAACCACTCTGGGAGATCCCTGGAGCAGGGCTCACACGTCTCTGTCCACACTGCAGTCTCTAAAGGGGCTGAGGATAGTTATCACAGGAAGTGATCAGGACACCCAGTCCCAGGAAGCTACCAACTGAAGCCAGTGAGGGGTCACACAGGAGCCATGTATGCCACCTCCCATCCTCCCAGCAGCCAGCCAGCCAGCTCAAATGAATGTGAGAACAACCAGGATGGAATGCCAGCTACTTGGACAAAGGAGGTAAAGGGCCCCAAAGTGAAACAAGGGTTTTCTTTCTTTCTTTTTTTTTAACACTCTTTTTTTTCTTTTTGTTATTTATTATATTTGTGTTTTAATTTTACACATCAGCCTTGGGTTCCCCTGTCCTCACTCTCCTGTCCCCCCCCCCACCTTCCCCCCAACCCCCTCCCCTCCATTCCCATGTCCTCCAGGGCCAAGACTCCCCTGGGGATTCATTTAAACCTGGTGGATTCAGTACAGGCAGGTCCCAGTCCCCTCCTTCCAGGCTGAGCAAAATGTCCCTGTGTAAGCCCAAGGTTCCAAACACCCAGCTTATGCACTAAGGACAGGTCGCAGTCCCACAGCCTGGGTGCCTCCCAAACAGTTCAAGCTATTCAGTTGTCTCACTTATCCAGAGTGCCTGCTCCAGCTGGTGGCTCCACAGCCTTTGGTTCATAATTCATGTGCTTCCATTCATTTGACTATTTGTCCCTGTGCTTTTCCAATCTTGGTCTCAACAATTCACACTCTTACAGTCCCTCCTCTTTCTCAACAATTGGACTCCTGGAGCTCCACCTGGGGCCTGGCTGAGGATCTCTGAATCCACTTCCATCAGTTATTGGATGAGAGTTCCAGCTCCACTGTTAGGGTGTTTAGCCATCTGATCACCAGACTAGGTCAGATCAGGCTTTCTCTCGACCACTGCCAGCAGTCTACAGAGGATGTATCATTGTGGATTTCTGGGGACCTCTCCAGCACTCTGCCTATTCCTGTTCTCGTGTGGTCTTCATGTATCATGGTCTGTTATTCCTTGTTCTTTCTATGAGATCTCCATGAACAACCTGGACGACAGTGGGAGTAATGAAGGGCAAGGTTCGAGGGAAAGAAAGCTTAGGAAACAAGGATTTTCTAAGTACAATGCTTAGAGATAAGACTGACGGTTGCACCCCTAAAACCACACAAGGAGGCCATAAAGAAGAATCAAGGACCATAGGAAAGGAACATTAAAAACTTACAAGAAAAATATTAATAAAGGCTAAGTGGCATACAAACAGTAAATTGATGCGGTGAGAGTTCCAACAAAATATCTCTCTTGGTAGTCAAGACAAAGCTTTGGACAAGCATGCCACAGAAAGGCATGGGGCAGGGGGGTCAAATAAGATACAAGTATATGCATGGAGGAGGGGGAACTCAATAAGGTACAAGTATGTAAAGAGCTTGTGTGACACCCATTAAGAGACTCCAGGACATGGGCAAGCACATGGGAGAGACACAGTATAGAAACAAGATACCCTGCTGTCCATCCCTGAGAGGAGAGAAAGCACAAGACTTCAAGTCAAAGGGATCCCACATAGGCTAATGTTCTAACTCCACACTCAGACATTGTGTGTAGACATAAGTCCGTGGTTCAGTGCCCTAACTCCACACTCAGACATTGTGTGGGGACATAAGTCATTGGCTCAATGCTCTAACTCCATACTCAGACATTGGGTGTAGACATAAGTCACTGGCTCAATGCTCTAACTCCATACTCAGACATTGGGTATAGACATAAGTCACTGGCTCAATGCTCTAACTCCACACTCAGACATTGTGTGGAGACACAAGTCACTGGTTTAGTGCTCTAACTCCACATTCAGACATTGTGTGTAGACATAAGTCATTAGCTCAATGCTCTAACTCCACACTCAGACATTTGGTGTAGACATAAGTCATTAGCTCAATGCTCTAACTCCATGATTTGACAAGTCATTGTGATTCAGCACATCAGGAGCAGAGAAGCTGGGCTGCCCTGAGAAGTGGAGGTGAGGTAATGATAAAGGGCCCACAGTGATGAGTTTGCAAAGCAGACAGAAGCTGAGGAGATTCACCCAGATGTAGCTGGAATTTTCTTTGGGCCACCAACCAGCTCCCAATAAAGACACGGAGACTTATTATTGACTATGAATGCACAGCTTTAGCTTAGGCTCATCCTAATAGCTCTTCTAATTTAAACTATTTCTATTCGTCTACATTTTGCCTCAGGGTTTTTCACCTTTCTTTCATTCTGTATGTCCTACTTTCCTGTTCACTCTGTATCTGTCTGGCTGACCCCTGGAGTCTTCCTAGGGTAGGGTCTCTTTTCTTTCTTCCCCTAAGCCTAAATTCCTCCTCCTACTTACTACCTACTGTCCGGAAGTCCCGCCTATACTTCCTCCTTCACTACTGGCCACTCAGCTTTTTATTAGTCCAGTCAGGTGCCTTAGGCAGGCAGGGTAAAACAGTGATACATCTTTATATAAATTAAATAAATATTCCACAACATAAACAAATGCAACACATCTTTCCACAGTTAAACACCCAGGAGCAGACCTGGAGGAAATGGGAACAAGGGCAGAGGAATCACTGGTATATACTGACTACAGGGGGAGTTTTATAGAGAAAGCAGGTACCTCTCAGCCAGGGAGCAGGTGGAATCATGGGAAAATAGATGCACAGACTCATGTCTACTCTAAGCCAGCAGCCTTGGGTCACCAGTACATTCTAGCACCAGAATTATTACTACCACTATCAATACCATCACCATCACCATCATCATCATCATCATGAATACTATCAACACCACTACCATAATCATCACCAACAACCACCAATACTACCATCACCACTCCATCACTATCATCATCATCATCATCATCATCATCATCATCATCAATATCATCACCATCATCATCATCATCAATACCATCACCATCATCACCATCATCATCATCATCATCATCATCATCAATATCATCACCATCATCATCATCACCACCATCCTCATTTCCATTACTATCCTCACTATCAACAACAACACCATCATCACCATCAAACATTAACACCTCCATCACCATCATCAATAATGCCCAGAGATTTTATTGTGCATCAACTATGGTGTTAGACCTAAGGGTTATCAAACATGATCAGGCATGGTTCCCAATTATGAAGCAGTGCCAGACAACATATAAACTTAATTCCTAGAGGTGTACAAGTGAAATTCCACCCAAACATTCTAAGCCTTTGCTTTGTCCTGAGCACACAGAATTGACCGTGTGATGTAATTAACATGTTCTGTGTCATAGGAGACTGTGGAGCCTCTGTTTGTGAAAGTATCTCTTTATGAAGAATACACAGCCAAGTATATTAAAGCAGGAAGAGACACTTGCCAAGCCATGAAAGCAGCAGCAAAGGGCAGAGAAGGGCAGAGTCCAAACAAGGAGGCATCAGAAGGACAGTTGGGTGGAAGGTATGAGCAATGTTGTGGGGATTACAATAAAATGCATATTTGCCAATCTTAATCCTGAAGACCAGCCACTTAATTGTTTAAGAGGAATTGCTCTATTTAGAGATACTATTACTTCAATGAGACACCATGGCCAAAGCAACTTGGAGAGGACAGGATTTGTTTAGCCTACACTTCCACATCACTGTTCATCATCAAAAGAAGTCAGGACAGGAACTCAAACAGGAAGGAATCTGGAAGCAGGGAACTGATACAGAGGTCATGGAGAAGGGCTGCTTACTAGCTTGCTCCTCATGACTTGCTCAGCCTGCTTTCTTACAGAACCAAGGACCTCCAGCCCAGGGATGACACCAGCCACCATGGGCTGGGCCCTCCCCGATCAATCACCAATTAAGAAAATTCCCTATAGCTGGATCTTATGGAGACATTTTTCTCTATTGAGGTTCCCTCTTTTCAGATGACTCTGCATCAAGTTGACACAAAATTAGCTGGGACAAGAGTATGATAGGAGTGCGTTTTATTTTGTAAGAATCAGTATATAGATTTATTTTTAAAAAAACATAAAGTTAAATGGGGAAACTGGAGTCTTAAGTAGGAGACAATGAAGTCCTAAATGAAGACTGTAGCAATGGGAAAGATGTAAGGGATGAAGAGAAGGGGGAAGTAGAACCCACGTGGCTATGGGTGGAGAGCATCCTCCCAAGTGCTGGCTGGGTGACATGGTGAATGTGTAGCCATATCCTGGTTAAGGGTCCAGCAGGAGAAGCCAGCCACACTGAGAGAGCACAAGTCCAGCATGAGCTTCAGGAAGTGCAAGCCTCAAGCAGCTGTGCAGAAGGACTGTGAGCTCGAACTAGGCAGCTGAGGGCGGCTCTGGCAGAGAGAGCCCAGCTTCATAAGCATGGGGCCAGACAGCACTCCAGTCCAGACTCTAATGTTTTTTGGGGTTTTCTCCCCCAAGACATCCAATTGCTTCCCTGAACCCTCACTCTAGAGTGCTTACTTTTTTGGCTCTGTGTCAGTCATGCTAGTTGGGAAATAGAATATGTTTGTGGTTTTAGGTTTGTGTTTACAACTGGAAGCACATGGAAATATGGGGGTCCCACCCAAGCACATGAGGTAATTTTACTGGCTCTAGACACGCAGTCCAGAGCTGCCACCAGGTTGTACTGGACAGCCCGAACGTGTGCTTCCCTGGTCAAATGACTCACAAGGAACTTCTAAAGGGAGATCACAGTGGAGGTCAGCTGTCCCTGTGTGGATTTTGATAACTACATACGATGGTCAGTGAACTGCGTTATGAGGCGTGCCTGGACTGATGGACTCAGGGAACTGCCATCAGAGAGGAGCATTCCTAAGCATCTACCTGCACGTCTTCCTTCACCTGACTGAAGAACTACAAAGATGAGGCTAGCTCTCCCAGATGATCCGAGGCATTGACTGTTGGTGGGGCCTCACAAACCAAAGCAGGGAGGGGTTGGGAGCCACAGGAACACAATGTCTGCAGGAAAGGTGGGCGCGCTCCACCAAGCTGTGTTTCAGGATGGAGGCCAGAAAACCAGTGTTGTGGAACATGATTTTAACCAGGCTGACATGTGTTACATTTGTTTAGGCTGCAGAATATTGCTTTAACTGTGTAAAGGTCTGTTGCTTTGGTTTGTGCTGCATGTGTTTAATTATGAAAGATGTGTTGCATCTGTTGCACCTTGCCTGCCTAAGGCACCTGATTGGTCTAATAAAGGGCTGAACAGCCAGTGGCTAGGCAGAGAAAGGATGGGCGGGGCTGGCAGGCAGAGAGAGTAAATAGGAGGAAAAGTCTAGGCTCAGGAAGAAAAGCAAAGGAAAACATGAGAGAAGAAGGAGGAGAGAAGGAGAGGTATGGCCGGGGCAAGAAGCCATGCAGATGCCAGCCAGCCAGACACAGAGAAGCAGTGAAAGTGAGATACACCAGAATAAGAAAGGTAAGAAGCCCTGAGACAAAAGGTAGATAAAGGAAAACAGGTTAAATTAAGTTTAAAAGAGCTAGCCAGAAAGGTGCCTAAGCTAGGCTAAGCATTAAAAACTAATAATAAGTCTCTGTGTCATGATTTAGGAGCTGGTTGGTGGCCCAAAAGAAAAAGAAAAAGCCTGGTACAAACCAGGGTCGCTGTGGGTCATTTTCCCCAGGAGTTGGCCCCACCGGGTCTCCTGCACACTTCCAGAGGGCACGCACTTTAGAATGAGGGACGAGGCTTTCCCATCCAAGCCCCTAGTACCCTCGGTCTCTGGGTGCTCACTTCCTTGCCCTACCTCTCACTGTGACTTGCTGGACTCAGCCCTGGATGTTGGACATCGGGTGCACAGAATCCGTGAAGGAGGGCGGCCCATGTGCCCGGAAGAGGCTGTCTCAGATCGCTTCCCTGCATCTATTTGTCTTTTACTCAGCCTGTATTTCTGAAGAGATGGCAGACTACAAGAGCACACACAGCAGCAGTAAGAGAAACAAGATTACAGACAAACAAATGAGGAGAACCCAGGAGGAGGCAGTAGAAAGACAAGGTTACACAGGATGGGAGGGCAACAAATCCTCCACGTTTTCAAGAATAAAAATGTGACTGCCAGGCTTCTGAAAGCAATCGAGATGGGGAGCCACCCACACCAGGGGTACAAAGTACTTGTGTCCTGAGGGTCCTGCTGATTCCCAGAGAGGCCCCAAGCTTCAATCTCACCTGTCAGAAGCTGCACACTTGTTGCAAAAAGGAGTGCCGACATTAAACAAATACATAAACCAATAGAAATGTGTAGCCATTGGAAATTTTGAAATCACTGTTATTAACCTTTTACCCTAAAAGTTGAAAGTACTTTATAAATACATATGTGGGAGGGGTAGTAATTTAAATGAAGAAAGCAGAAGTGGGAGGGCAGGAAGGACAGTGGTTCCAAGTATTAGTCTAGATGACATGCATTCTTCTTCAAGTTCTTGGACCCAAGTCCTCTGTGTGGTTGTGAGGCTGCCCACTGGCACTTGGCTAATGTCCCCTGGGTCCTTCCTGTTGCTGTGAGACCCACTAATGACCCACCAAATCTCTGTATTTGTGCTCAGGAAGGGTGATACTGTGTTCTATACCCTGTGAGTGGGCAGGACCCTCCTTCTGGACATAGTCCTTTCTCTGGCTTCATTGCTTCATTCTTCAATAATAAATCACCGAGCTTCCCCAAGCACTAAAATGGGTGAGCACCGAACACTCTGAGATGTTTGTGCAAGTGCTGAGCAGGAAGAGCACCAGACAGAGAGACTACAAGAGGAAGAGGAGACATAGGCACGGGGTACCCTGCCATGACCCAAAAACTACCGGAAGTGGCACAAAAAGGCTGAGATGAACCTGGGATCTGTGCTACAGGAGGATACTCTGTTCTGAAGACACCCTCTAGGTGTGTCTAGGCAAAGATAACTCGGAACAGGCATACCGTCTGCAGGGTGCTGTATGGGATGCCCAGTGGGTGCCTGCTCAAACCAGACCTAACCAATCCAGAAGCATCGACTGTGTTCTGTGAAGGATCCCACCAAGCCCTCTGGTCTGTGATGGGTTGAGGATGACTCAAGACCAGCTGTCACTGCCCCGCCAGGCCTGCCACAGCCACCCTCCATCAAGGGAGAGCCCCTACCAAAAACAGGTTTCTAAAAGAAGACACCAAAGATTCTGATATCCTTAGAGACAGAAAAGAGCAGAATCAATCATGCCAAGAGCAGTCGTGGTCTACAGGATGACGGGGAACACGTTCCGGCACAAATATTCTTGAATCCCGACCGGGCGACTGTAATGACATGGGAAGGCTTAGCATGCCCATCCCAGGGATTCCTGTGAGCAAGGCATCTTGAAGATGATTAGCAGATGGAAGTGAGAAGTCCCATGACCCTCTCCATAGGAGCTAGAAAGCCACTTGATTAAAATCCCATCTCCAACATCTCTTCTCGATTAGTGAAAGGCCTGAGGCTCGGAGCATGCAGGGCCTTTTAGACTCCACTGGGGGACGGAAAACACAACCCTAAAACCATCTGAAGGTTTAAGGCCTGGCTGCTGTGGGATGAGAATTGTAACCTTGATGCAAATTATCTGTCTGTGCACAAAGCCACCGCCATGCCTAACAGGAAAATCGAGAAGCAGCCTCGTGAAATCTCCATCTCTCTGACTGCGCACAGCATCCTGGAAGCATGGAGCAGGGTGAGAAAGCAAGGTTACCAATATGCAAATTACCTTAATGACTGCCTGAGGAACTTGAGGAAAAGAATCTAAAGAACAAGTACACACGTCAGATGACGCCAGTAGGGTGGGCAGACACAAAGTCAGAAGAGTCAGATGTATTTGCCAAGAACCTGGAGGGGCAGAGAGTCTACCTTGCAGAGGAGAACGAGGCTGTTAGGGGAACCTGACCACTCACAAAAGCGATGGAATACAAGTGAGAAGTAGCCATGACTGGTTTTCTCAGTCAGAGAAGGTTTGTTCTGGTTTTTTTTTTTTTTTCCCCTTTCAGGAATAAAATTAAAAAGAATGGAGTAGCCTACAAATTTCCAGTTTTGAATCTAGATAAATAGCTGTGTTTGTATTCATGAGCATGTCTCTTCTCCACCCGTCCGGGATGCTATTTTACTGTATGAAGACTCATCCCAAGTATTTAAGTGAGAAATCACACTTGCATCTTTCTGCAAGCTTGAGGTTGTTTCAAAATGTAAATCTATTTATTAAAATATTCATAAAAATCTAGTGCTTAAAAGATTTGAAAGGGGCCGAGCAGTAGTGGCGCATGTCTTTAATCCCAGCACTCAGGAGGCAGAGGCAGGAGGATCTCTGTAAGTCTGAGGCCAGCCTGGGCTACAGAGTGAGATCTAGGACGGCAAGGGCTACATACAGAGTAAACCCTGTCTCAAAAAAAAAGGATTTGAAAGGACTGAGGAGATGGCTGGAGGGTAAAGGAGCTTGCAGCCTAATGACCTGAGCTTGATCCCAGGAACCACTTGGTAGAAGAGAACTCACTCCCAAAATTGTTCTCTGGCTTTTATGCAGGTAGCATAAGCAACACACACACACACCAACACACACACACCAACACACACACACCAACACACACACACACACACCAACACACACACACCAACACACACACACACACACACACACCAACACACACACACACACACACACACACACACACACACACACACACACACACACACACACACCAACACACACAACACACACACACCAACACACACACACACACACAACACACACACACCAACACACACACACACCAACACACACACACACACACACACACACCAACACACACACACCAACACACACACACACACCAACACACACACACCAACACACACACACACACACCAACACACACACACACCAACACACACACACACACACCAACACACACACACCAACACACACACACCAACACACACACACCAACACACACACCAACACACACACACCACACACCACACACACACCAACACACACACCAACACACACACACACACCAACACACACACACACACACACACACACCAACACACACACACCAACACACACACACCAACACACACACACCAACACACATACCAACACACACACACACCCCACACACACACCACACACACACACACCAACACACACACACACACCATACCACACACACACACACACACACACACGCACACACACGGGGGTGGGAAATAAATACAGTGTTACAAAGAGTTAAAGTAAGTTATGTCTCCATTTATTAAGGCCATCCAGAGCTAATTATAACCAAGCCAAACTTAGGAGATAGAAAAACATCTATGGGGAGAAAAATTTAAAACATTACTGAATGGCATAAAAGACATCTTTATTACATGTAATATTTTTAAATGTTTTTTTGGTTGTGCTGAGTTTTTAATTCAAAAAATAACTGAAGAGTACTTAAAATGATTTTGAAAAAAAAGAAAAAAGAAAAGAAAAGTACCGTCCAGGGCATCAGAGCATAGGCTAGACCACTGGTAACTGGATCATTAGGAAGGGATCCCCAGGGAGCCTTTCCAACGCTGGAAGGGATAAAAGCTCCTCACCCAGGTTGAAACTGCAAGGGAGTGGACACTCATTGCTAAACCTAAGATCCCTAAGAACACAAAGAAGGGCACTGTGTGACTCCCCAGCGCTTCAAGCTGTCCCAAGCCCAGGACGTAGGGGTTGCTCCCTTCTAGAAACATCTACACGACTTAGGATGACTCCCACAAAACTGCCCACTCGCTGCTTGTACATTCTATTCTTCCTACAGAGACTGAACATTCTCAGCAGCCTGGAAAATAAAGTTCTGCCCATCCCCTCCCTCCTGTGAGACTCTGGGGCTGATGTTTTGTTTCCTTTTCTCTCTTCCAAATTCAGACCCCAGCTGCTCCTGGTGCTTTCCCAGTTAGATATCCATTGCTAAAGATGGGGGCTGAGGAGGCAGCACAAGAGAAACCCACGGCTTCTCGTTTTTAAAAAGGATACTTGGGGGACTGGAGGGATGAGCCGGCCATTAAGAACACATGCTGCTTGCTCTTCCGATTTGGTTGCCAGCACCCATTTAGATGGCTTACAGCTCCCTGTAACGCCCCACAAGGGGATCTGCTGCTCTCTTCTGGTTGACATGGGTACTGCACTGGTGTGCACACACTGACACACAGGCATAAAGAATAATGACACACACATTGCTTAAAGAATATAATAAATGAAAACCTTTTCTTAAATGATCAAAGGAGAAAATTGAAAGAATAAAGAAGTATCCGGCCTGGGAGTTGAAGCTGATCAGAGGACTGCAACAGTCTGGGACATTCCCAGAGATGATTTGGATTTAGTTCTGCAAATTGGAACACAGGCAGCCACCGTTTTTATTTACGACATTCATTATTGTACCTTCCTCTCTAAGCTGCGACCAGTCAGCTTTCACTCTTGATGGGAGAAAAACTAAAGAACTAGATGTACTTCTCTATGTATTCCAGTTGAATTTAAACATGCTGAACTATTAAATAGGGATACCTGACATACAGCAATCAAGGCAGAAATAATAGACGCCACGGTCCAGCCTCCTGGGGTGTGAGTGGGTGAAAAGAAAAGCCATGCTCTGCAGGCCCCAAAGTCTCTCACTCAAAGAAAAAGAAAACATAATTATTCCCCGAGCACATTGGAATAAAGATTGTGAATTAGGTGTGAAAAGTTTTTTTTTGAGAGTATAAAATTGATGTTAGAAAGGAGAGTGTGCCGTTCACTCTGTGAGGACATGGGGAACATTCTGTGCTCGGCACTGGGAAGCAGGGACTGGCACCTGCAATCCGGAAGGGGGCTGATCTCTGTGGCACACAGCCCTCTCCGCCTGGATGGAGCACCCTTGTGTCCCTGCCTCCTCCATCCCATCCCATCTTTGTCCTTATGCATCCCATCCCTCCATGTGCCATTAAATGAAGGAGTGTTTGTAGGGCCCCAACGCTGGTACTCATTATAGGAAGATGGATGGAATGGAGCCCTGGCTGTGCTTGTCTGTGTTTTCAGGGGAACCAGAGAATCCAAGTTCAGGCAAGAGGGACACCGTCAGATGGCAGACACCGACATCAGGCGCTGGCATCCACACAGGAATCTGAAGACTGGGACCCAGGCTACAGGGACCTTTATGGTGCTTTAAAACACCAGCCTTGACTGAACAAGATTGCCTGTATGTATTAATTAATTTTTTACCAAGAAGCCACCACAATTCTGCCACGGCTGTCTCTCAGCAATGACAATGCTTTCTGAAAGAAAAATATCTAGCTCACAACTCTATGTACTCAGGTGGGGTATGGGTTGTCACTTTTTCAAATGTTATATAAACATATAAAAGTGTTACTTAACCATAGAAGAAGAGTACACAGGAAAGTGGGTAACAGCACAGCCCTCCTCCTCACCTTCTCCTTTCTAACCCTCCCCCATCTCTCCCCCCCTCCCCTCCTCTTCTTTCCAATCCTCTTAGTGTTTTAAAATACAGTCAAGATAAAGTGACTTCATGACCCACAAATAGGCTGTTACCCAGAATTTGAAAACTCTGATTGAGACCAGTTCAAAAATGTTCTACCACCACCGAGGTCCCTAAGGATTCCTGAGTCTATTGTTTGAGGGAAAGGGGGGGGGAAGGAAATTTCACTAAACTGGTTGAACTCTAAGCAATGTGTCTATTAACTGAAGTTTGATTTTTTTATTCTAAGTAAACACTGGTGGTGTATTCCCTAGGACTTGGCTCTGAGGATGCTGCAGGACCACTAGGAGAAGAACAGATGTGCTACAGAGAGAACCCAAGGCCCGCCTGGCTGGGGCATGATGGAATGTGCATACGCAGGTGTGTGTATGCATATGTGCACATCAAAACAAAACACAAAACAAAAAGAAAGGTGGTGCACGCCTTTAATCCCAGCACTCGGGAGGCAGAGGCAGGCAGATCTCTGTGAGTTCGAGACCAGCCTGGTCTACAGAGTGAGATCCAGGTCGGGCTCCAAAACTACACAGAGAAACCCTGCCTTAAAAAAAAAAAAAGACATGTGCACGTGTGTGCCCAGGCCAGAGACAACATTGGGTGCCATTTACCTTGGTTTCTGAGGCGGTACAGTTCACAAGCATGGTACTCTCAGACTAGGCTCAGCAGTCTAGCCACTGAGCCATAGGGATTCACTTGCCTCCACCTCCCCGGCAAGGGGATTACAAGTGTCTACCACCACTCCTGGCTTTCATGGTGCTGGGAGTCAACTGAGCCATTCCCCAGCCCCAGAGACAGAAGACCGAAACTGCCACAGCCGCAGCAGCTTTGGCCTGTAGATGTAATGTGGTTTTACCTTGAAGTTTGTTGTTGTTGTTGTTGTTGCTTGGGGTTGGTTTTTGTTTGCCTTTATACTTCCTCTTTGATGACTTGGAAATGTTTTTCTTCAATCACATAATTGCTTAACAAAACTTAGCACATTTGCTTTAAAATGGTCTGTCCTGTAACCCAGTCACCACCTAAAATAAAATAATTTTGCTCTTACATTATATATATATATATATAGTGTGTGTGTGTGTGTGTGTGTGTGTGTGTGTGTGTTTGTGTACAGATGTGTTAAGAGAGTGGATGTGTGCACCAGTGTAAGGTCCTATGGGTGCCAAAGGATTACACCAAGTGTCCTCCTGTGTTGTTCTACCTTATTCCTTTGAGACAGGGTCTCTCACTGAACCTAGAACTCATTGGCTTGGAGTTGGCCACCATGCCCCAGCAATCCTCATAACCCACATGCACCCCAGTGCTGGGGCGATGGGCACACACAGTCACAGAGCTTTTTACATGGGTTCCAGGGATCCGTGCCTAGGTCCTCACACTTGAACCAAGTATTAAATGTTTATTAAGAAAGGTTGCAAGTCCAGATGCAGACTTTCCCTGCCCAGCACTGCCCTCCCTGATATCACAACATCCTGACTGACATCTCAGTTGCATCTGTGCCTTGGCTGCACCTAATTCCAGACAGTCACAGTGATTTTAGAAGCCAAAATGGGTAAGGCATGGACAGGAACTGGGTGAGGCTGGCCTTAAGGGGTAATATTAGTCAGTTACATACTAAACTAACATTTTGTCAGCCACATACAGACCTTTTTCCTGTATGTTATGTCTAATTTTTCTATCCAACATACATTTATAATGAAGCTAAAATGAACTCTCCGGTCTTTAAATTATTGTTACACAGGCATGCTTGGTATTATTTTATCATTTAAAATGCACAGTTCTTTTTATTATAGACTGAGACACTGAAATCTTTTGGGCCCTAAGTGAAACTAGACAGGTAACAATATCCGGTAAGATTTGCTGAATTCCCAAGTCATTGGTGACGCCAGGTGAAAGACAGAAGATGGGGTCAATGTGCCATTGAGGTGTTCCAGTTGACTTCAAGGAAAACGCAGCATAAACACACTCAAGGCCAGGCCATTGTGGCGCTTGGAGGAGGGAAATTCCCTTCAATAGCATAATCTGATTGCCTGGAGGTCATCAAACCCTTGCTCATATTTCCAAAAGTACTCCAAGACCCGAGTCCTCACGGGCTTGTGGGCACTGTGATTGTGAGTGTCCACCTCCACACCCTGGACAGGAAGCACAGTCTTCACTGGCTCTCTTGGCAGAGCTGGCTCAAAGACATCTAAGAATTTGTTATGGGTAATCCAAGACCCTGGGGTCTCCCAAAGGGTCACCTCTCCTCACACCACACACCAATGGACACATAATAGATGACATCACTCCTGGACTCTGAAGCCCTTATCAGCCACCTGCTGTGGTTGGTCAGGGCCCTTCTATGCTTTATCTCCTCACATCAATGTGAGAGGCCTATGGAGCTCTCCTCCAATCATCAGCCTACGGCTCCAGACAAAGGCAGTTGCTTCCCGATCTGAACACTGCTACAACTGAGGTGACTGGAAGTCCCCACATCTCCACAGCACTTGTCACTTAAGTATGGGGTTTATCACATGAAAGTGAGGGGGTGACATAAAGACACACTTGTCCCCTTCAGCCCTACTTCATGGTTGGTCTAGGTTAGCCACAGAAGAGACTAGCAAACAACTGTCACCGTGCCTCAATGTATAAGCGCCCCAAAGAGACAGAGATCAAAGTCACCACAGGGGGGAAGACAAAAGATTTGTTCTCTCCTAAATAAACTCTAGGCAGAGATTCCTAAATCCAGGGAGGTTCCCTCCAAGGAGATACAACTGCTCAGCCAGTGTCACCTAGACCCTTCCCCACTTCCGGCCTCAGGGACAGTCCTGCACCCTTCCCATTAGCTCCAGCACTTTAGTGAACAATGCAGGTACCACATGCAACAGGGTCACACTCTATGCAGCCGGGAGAGATGGCTGCTGTACTTGTCAACCAAAATCATTCATGCCAACACCAATTAAGGTTCACTATCAAGGTCTTTTCCCCAAATTGAAAATGTTTCTAAGCTGAGGTGTATGAGCCACATCTGAAACTTTTCTCATGAATAAAATCTGCCAATGACTGATTTAATACTAGACAGAGCCAGATGTGGTGGCACACTACTGTAATCCCAGTGCTTGACAGGTAGAGGCTAGAGGGTCATGAGTTCAAGATCATCCTCAGCAACGTAGGAAATTTAAGGCCAGCCTGGGCTACATGAGACCCTGTCCTGGTTTCCAAGCATTGTGACCAAAAGCAACTTTCAGAGAAAAGAGCTTATATCATCACACAGATCACAGTCCACTGCGAGGGAAGTCAGGAGAGGAACTCAAAACAGGAACTTAAGGCAGGTACTGATCCAGAGGCCATGGAGGTGCGCTGCTTACAGGCTTGCTCAACCTGCGTTTTTATATAACCCAGGCCCACCTGCCCAGGGAGGCACTGTCCCACATCAATCATCAATCAAGAAAATGTCCCACAGACTTGCCTACTCATGGAAAGCATTTCCTGTTCATGGAAGCATTTCCAACTGAGATGATCTCTTCCCACATGACCCTAGCTTGTATCAAGTTTAAAAAAAAAAGACAGACCCTACCTCAAACATTCAAACAAACATGAAAAAAACTCAGACTAAAGAGTGACTCTTATTCTGTGTTGGTTACCAGCCCATGAGACAGTACCACCTGATTTAGGATGGATTTCTCCCTACTCTGGTTAATTTTCTCTGGAAATGCCAACACAGACTCACTCCAAATATTCGTTATTTATTCATCCCCAGCCTCTTCTCAGTCTAGTTGGGTTGATAACCGGCAATAACCACCACAGCAATGATCCCAGCATCTACTTTAGTTAGAGAATAGAAGTAAAGTTGTCTCATGATCTCTAAACTCTCTGTAGGAGCTGGAGAGACAACTTGGCTGTTAAGAGCACTAGATGCTTCTGTAGCAGATCCAGGTTCCCTTACCATACGGTCATAGTCTCCTGGCACCCCCAAGGTGGCTCACTATTCCATAATCCAGTTCTGGGGGATCTGACACCCTCTTTGCCCTCCAAGTGCACTGCCTTCATGGTGCACAAACATACAAAAAAGCAGGCAAAAACTCAAACACATGAAAAAAAAGTCTTTACAAAATTATTTGTAGATTTAATCTCTTATCAGCAAACTGTCTATATTTTGAATATTTTATCTACTAGTTTGAGGGAATATTTGCCTTGTACTCCAATTCTGACACCACAGGTGGTGAAGATTTAAGCTAATTAGCCTTCAGAGAAGTTTACACGGGGATCACATCTTTGGCCTAATTTCTATATCCAGGGGTCTAAAACATATAAATTTATATAGCTGTTCAACTCATATTCTCTGCCTATTCACTACATTATTTATTAAAGTAAAGGGTTATTATCCTGAATATCATTCAATAAAGGCTTTATTAAATCAATTATGTATGCTGTACTATGGAATACCACACAAACTTTTAGAAACAAAGGTCAGGCTGGAGAGATGGTTCAATGGTTAAGAGCACTTGCTACTCTTGCAGAGGACCTGGGTTCAGTTTCCAGCACTCACGGGGCAGCTCACAACTGTCAGTAACTCCAGTTCTAGGGGATCGGAGGTTCTCCTCTGACCTCAGCAGCCACCAGGCATGCACATTGTGGGCAGACAGGTATGCAAGCAAAGCACTCGAATGCATAAATCCATCTTTAAAAGATCAAGAAAGCAAAGTAGATCTGTATATGCTGATAAATTCCAAAATACATACAAGTGAATAAAACAGGGTGAAAGAGAAAAGTGGGGAGGGACACTGTGTTAAAATGAGACACCACCTGTACAGACTTCTGTGGGTACCATACCTCCTTTGGCTACATCCATGTGGTTGACCTTAGGGCAAGGTTGGAGGAAGGTACACTGAACAGCTCTGTGCCTCCTTCTGTGATGGTCCTTCTGACTGCCACCTCATATTCTGGATTTTACTTTTTTTTTTTTTTAATGGTTGAACAGTTCCTTATTAAGTGTGCTTCTTCAGCTAAGCAGGTAAAGCTAACTTCTGCTTACGTGAGGAGCAAATGTTCCCTTTGTATTACTCAGTCTGGCCACAGAAGGGCTGGGAGGCAGCCTTGTTACATAAACCTCCTGTTTGCTCCCAAGGCTGTTCTGCCCCTCCCCTGGTGGGGGGGGGGAGCAACTGTCAGGAGAACACTGGGAATCTTAAACTCCAGGGGTGCATCTTTGGTCTATGGGTCAAAAGATGGATGACCTCTGCTGTAGCTCCAGGATGCTTAGAGCTGGTCCTATTAAACAAACAAACAAACTGTCTTCCCAGGTTATCTAGTCTGTAGAGAGCATCCTTTGCCCACCCCTCACAGGGGTCTTCATTGGCTTCTCCTGTGAGTTACCATTTACATTGGATTGCAAATATGGTTTATCCAGTCTTCACACACTGCCATTACAGTCAAGGAGACCTAACAGCAAGGTCATCTGACTCAAGCTCTACACTCACAGATGAGGAGTAGAGGCACAGAAAGGTGCCTGTAATCTTTCAGATGAAAGTAATTTTGAATAAAAAGCTGAGGGACATAGTTAGTTTAAGAGTAGGGACTCAGTCCCCATTCTGTTCTACGCTCTGTTCTTTTCCTCCAAACTCACCTCCCTCCTACACCATCTTTAACACCCCACCACACCACACCACACCCCCAACAGTCTCCTTTACCGTGTGCAGTCAAAGAAACTGTCACATGCACAAAAAACACCCCCAACAACTTTGTCATCCAACTATGTAAGACGTGTGCTTTTATAGAGGTTTTTGTTGTTAACATTATTTCCTTCTCCCGGGGTCATGCCTATATCTAATGATCATGGGTCATTCGTGTGTGTGTGTGTGTGTGTGTGTGTGTGTGTGTGTGTGTGTGTGTGTAGTGAAAAAATATTTTTCATAATATATAAAAAGGTTGCAACATTCCTAATTCTACTGATTCTATTAAGAACATTATTAGGGGATCAAGTAGGTATAAGTTGGTGAACTATTAACAGTCGCTTTTAACTAGTTTCCAAGGCATAAAATTGGTTCTACCTAGCACACCCCTAGCTCTAGACTGCCCCCAAAGCCAACCACTAATGACCAACATGTAAAAGTCCTCAAACCCACTGTCACTCTATAGTAGAGATACTCCCTATGGAAACCATCGACTGACTCCTATCATTGATTCAAGGGGTAATGGAATGGCTTCCCACCTTGTTATAGGAGGTATCATCATGGTTCTAAAAATCCCAGGAATACAAACTACAAGCAGGACCTCCCAGACCAGGCCTGTGTGCAGTGACCAGGGCTGTCCCATACCTGGCTCCAGACTAAGAACACAAGGCCAGGATCTCAGCTACATTGTACATGAACCAATCTCGTCGAAAGGGGAAGCTCTCTACTTTTTAAACACTTCTGACAATGATTTAATATCCGGGACAACTGAGATTACTTCTTGTCCATAAGCCATCTCAGAAGAAACAGAGGTTAGAATCTGAAGACAGGGCAGCAAAGCCATAGGTAGCAACGGGGTGGGGTGCCGTGAAAAGGGTGATGAACCTGAGGGAACTACAGGGGCTGAGGGCAGCTTTCTGAAGGGAGGCGCCTGGGGGAAATGGGGCTCAATGTGATGTCAGGGAAGAGTAGTAAGTAAGACATCTTGTCATTAACCCAAAGTCTCTAAGTCATTTGTGACACTTTGGGCAGAAACTCAGAGGAAACAAATAGGATGAGAACAGAAAAAAACGTTTTTATAAGATCAATAAATACAACGACACAGCATATTTGTCACAGAGCCTTTGCACGCAGACTTCAGTATTTCCATTAGCTTCGCAGGTAGCGGCCATGTGTGGGATACTCTTATGTCTAAGGTCAAAGCAATGGGGAAAAGTAGAAACAAAAATGTCCTAGTTGGCTTTCCGTTGCTGTGGTAAACGCCGTAACCAAAAGTGACCTGAAAGGAGAGGCTTATTTCAGCTTACAAGTCCCAGGCCACAGTCTATAGGTGAAGAAAGTCACGGCGGGAGCTCACGGCAAGATCTTGAAGGCAGGAGCTGGCATGGAGGCCATGGAGGAAAATAAGAACTGTAACTCTGCCCATCTACCTTCCTAATACAGCCCATGTCTGCCCGCCTACAGAGGGAATCACCACAGTGGGATGGGCTCTTCTACATCAGTTATCGATTAAGAAAATGCCTCCATAGACATACCCACTGGCCAGTCTGATGGAGGTCAATTCTTTAGTCAAGGTTCCCTCTTCCCAGGTATATCAAGTGGACCGCAAAGATTAGCCATCACTAAAAGAAAACTAAGGTAGTATTATTTGATTGCACATCAGATTTCTCTAAACCATTTAGGTAAATATTGTATGTGAATATTTTCCAAGAGTAACATAGTACATATGCTGGACTTGGAGCTTACTGGGGCCTACAGGAGAACTATACTCTGACCATGATTTTTTTTTTTAATGTATATGAGTGTTTTGTCTGGATGTATATCTGTGTACTACATGGATGCCTGGTGCCTACAGAAGAGGGCTTTGGATCCCCTGGGACTGGAGTTAGTCGTAATGTGGGTGCTGGGAATTGAACCCAGGTTCTTTGGAAGATTAGCTAGTGCTCTTAACCACTAAGCCATCTCTCCAGCACCTCTGACTACGATTTTATAGTCACATACACACGTGCCCATAGATTGAAGGAAGAAAAAACCTTCAATAGACACCTCAATAAAAGTTCAGACATGGCCAGGTAGTGGTGACGCACACCTTTAATCCCAGCACTCAGAGGCAGAGGCAGGCGGATCTCTGTGAGTTCGAGGCCAGCCTGGTCTCCAAAGTGAGTTCTAGGAAAGACGAAAAGCTACATAGAGAAACCCTGTCTTGAAAAAAAAAAAAAAAAAAAGTTCAGACATATCTTCGATGGTGAGCTTCATTCCCCCCTTTTAACCTGTTATCAAGGATAATGAGAAAACCAAATCACCTATGTTTAAAAACCATGACCCAATATGACTCTAACTTCATATTCTCAAGAAATTTCCAAGGAATAGGCATCCACACAGGACCTGGATCCCACACTGCTGGATCTGTAGTGAGCCACACCCTCAGCATGCACTGTCCACGAAGACGCACAAAGGAGCAGTGAGGTCTTATTCTTAGGTTCCAAGTTCCCAAGCCACTCTTTCCTACAAGGCTCTATGTTTCAAACTTCAGATCAAGTAGAGATGCTGGTACATGATCTTGAAATGAGTGGAGACCACTAAAATGCAATAACCCATTGCTTCAACTTAATACATACTTATACTTTGCAGGGTTGGAATGAACAAACACATTGCCTTTCCATTCATTGTAACTTCAGAGAAGCCCTCAGGGTCAAGGTCAGCAAGATCCTTCTCTGGTCCTCAAGCAAGTCATCAGTTTGGCCTAGATTCCAACAGGAACACAGCAAAATAGCATGGAGCCTGCAATGCAGCACTAACATCTCACCCACAAGGATCATGTGTCACCACCAGCCATCACTCAAACCCTGTATCCACTTAGAGTCCCTTCCTCAGTTGTCAAAGCAACAGTCATATACACATAGGGCCATACGCCATATATGCACAGACATGTTTCTCAGGCTTTTGACCTTCTTCTGAGCCACACTCTTCCATTCCCCATGCAAAAGTAGCCACAGCACACAACAGTAGTTGAATGTCCACACCCTTAAAGGTTTCTTGAGTTCAGTATCCTCAGATCCAAAGTAGAATTCTGATTCACCAAGTACAAAGTTTACACAGCACAGTCTTTCAGTTTTATAAGTTCAGGAAAAGTTAAGTATTTCAAAATTATGAAACTCTCCAAATACTACAGACAGGTACCTAGTCTTACCCATCGTGACTTGTCATACGTTCCTGTAGAGCCCCCATCATCTGGGTAATGGAGGAATTGTATGCAGCTGGGGGCACAGGCTCCCCACAGCATAGGTTCTTGTTTTATTCTATTTCCACCAATCAATCAATCAATAAATAAATAAATAAATAAGAAATGTTTGTTAAAACAAAATTCTTGTTTTCTCTTTTAGAACTGGCAGCCATGCATTCATTGCTTATGAACGTAACATAACATATACCTGGGTTGTTATTTACCATAATAGTGAGATTGGGTCACATAGACTTCTTTGGTTTCTGCAGTAGAGCAAACCTACCTAGGTCATAAGCAATACTGCATATAGAATTGATAAATGTGCTGGACACCATAGTAGTATGGAATCATTCCCTTGCTACAATGGAAAAATACCAACCATTCAAATAAGCCCACCTAAAGTTCTTACTGATTACCTATACACCCAACTAAGTAAGCAATGCTTTAGCTGGTTCTACAATTAATAACTAAGCAACAAATCATCAAAAAAAGTGCACAGTCATTAGAGACCACCTCTTTTGTGGTAACTGGGCAGGATCAATCAACTTCCACTAACACTCAAATGCACGGAGCAGAGAGAGCCACATCCCGACCCTTGGTTTCTCGATGCACTAGAGTCTCGCAAAAGATTCTGAGTGCGCACAGAGCTCCATACACTTTGCAAGGGTAACTTTGTAGCTCCACGTCCATTGTGATATTGAAGAAGATGGACCAAGGACTCCATCTTGGAGATACCGGCCATCTGATGCTCTACCTCTTGGGAGCCTGTCTCCACCAAGACCATGGGCTGTCTGCAGGGAAGAGGCAGGCAAGCAGAACAGCTCTTTCTAGCTGCCCACCCACCTGGGTCCCATCACCCTGGTGAGTCTTCTCACTACCCCATCTACAGCTTAACCAAATAAAACCTCATCAGCCTCCTTTTCATTTTACCCACAAGCCAGAAAAAGGCTTCACTATATCATGTGGGCCTCCTTTTAACCAAACCCAGAATGCTTTAAGGTGTCTGTCTAGGTTTTTTTTAATGTGGAAATCAGATATCCAAGTATCACTTTTGTTTCATAGGAAATTTTCCATCTTTACTTTTTTTCTCTGGTATCATTCCAAGCAAAGACGAACCCAACTGCTTTCCTTCTCCATCTCCCCTTGAAATGAAATGTACCACTCCATCTGCTCAACCCTCACCTCCAACTTCAGGAGGACCGAGGCCCTGCCTGTGCAGAGGATGAAGATTCCTCATGACGCAACCCTCAACATCCCTGGATTGGAGAAGCATGGAAGAAGTCAGGGGCCCTCACTGCTGTCCCCATCGGCAACAGGCACTAGGGAACATCACCAGCACCCCTCCCTCCAGACAAAGGGTCCTGCACTCAGGCATCAACACAGGCCATACAGCCACAGGGTAGGGTCTTCACCCAGCGCAAAGACAACAAGGCAAGCAGGGAGGGGAGATGGCCAGCATCCTCAGTCGGCCCTTCCTGGCTCCTCCTGCCTCCTGTGCTTGCCACCCAGCCTCTCCCACAGTGTGCTCCAAGTTCACAGGGATCTGAGTCTCTAGCACTGGCCTAGTCAGCTCTTCTCTACCCTACCCACAATTTCCCATCTGTGGGTAAGTCTACCCAGTTGCTCTGAAGACTGGGACATTCCTGTGGAGCATCTCCGCTCCGAAGCTCTCCGCATGTGCTCAGTCCTCTGTCTCCTCCCCCTCCCCCTACCTGGCTCCTCGCTGCTGCCCCCACACCAGGCAGTGGGTTCCTCCTCTGGGAGCTGGGGTTCTCCTCCACCTCCTCCGCCCTCAAGGGCTTTGCGCTTCTTCGACATCTCTGCCCAGGGCCTGGGGTTTGGGGGTTTTCTTTCCCCTCCCCCTGGCCCTCCCCTCTCGGAGAGGAGAGGGAAGGTGGGGTTAGGTGGCGAGGAAAGGGGTGGGGAGAAGAGGCCAGGGAGGGAGATGGAAAGAAATTGCTGCCGAAAGACTGGAAGGGATCTGGAAGGCAGGCAGGAGAGGCAGGGACTTGTGCTGAAGCCCCAGGATTGCTTCCATCAGTGTGGCCCTACTCTGGAGCTCTCCTCTCTCTCTCCTCTCTCTCTCTCTTTCTCTCCTTTCTCTCTCTCTCTCTCTCTCTCTCTCTCTCTCTCTCTCTCTCTCTCTCTCTCTCTCGACTCCTGGTCCTGCTTGGCAATGAGGAGCCTGTGTGTGGCTGTTGGGGAGACAGCCCCAGGCAGAGTGAGGGGTGTTTGACTGGGATGGTTGGGACATGGTTTCAATGGATTGCCAAATAAAATAATAAATTAAATGCTGCAGAGGGCAACAGAGATGTGTCAGACACTAGGGATTCAGGACCGCTTCCTCTCCTATGGCATCATGTGATACCTCACAGAAGAGACCCGGAGTAGGGGGCCCGGAGGACAGGCAGGGATGGCCAGTGCAGGGAAACTCTTCTTCTCCTGAGGGCTGGAGACCGGCAGCGGGAAGGAGAGAGGAGGCTGAGGTACACCACAGCCCTTCTCTGCGACACCTCAAGAGGCACCTGCAGGTCTGGCTAGGCAGCTGCTGCAGTTTGCTGCTGGGACGCAGTCTACTCAGAAACTTGCAGCTCAGAAACTCCAGGAAGCTCGAGTGATGAGCCCCAGGCTGTCGCTGGGCACTGGGGTCGGCTGCAGCTTTCCCCTACCTCCCCTTCAAAGTCTTGTGTCTCTGGCTTTATAAAGCCCGTTCCTCCACTCCTCATCACTTCACCCAGGCACAGCCACAAACAGGGCACACCGCTCACGCACACACATTTTCTTACTGCTGGAAAAGGGGATAGATGCTGGGTAGTTTTTTTGTTTGTGTTTTTGTTTTTTTCCTTAAATAGGGAAAAAAAAAAAGGATTGGAATTAAGTTTTTTTTCCTCTTTTTTCTTTCTTTTAATGCATCCCCCTTTGGACTCTTAGTGGTTAACGTTAGATTAAAAAAGAAATTATCAACTTACCCGCCAAAGTATGCTCCAGTACAAAACTACTTTCTGCTTCATTTCACAAATTCAAAGCGGGGGCGGCGGAGACGGGTCCCTGGGAACGGTGGGTCCAGGCTCCATCCACAGCTGCTCAAAACAAGTCGCCAAACCCGGGTGGCCCAAGTTCAGGACCTGTCCAAGGCGCTCACATATGCTCCATGCAGCAGTCTTATTCCAAGGAGTTTCCGCGCTGGTCATCTTGCCAAAGGGGAAGACAACTCGAAAGAAGCAGGAGTGAGGTTACCCTCTCCCACTTTCCTTTCTGGGGTCCTCGGGAAAGCAGTGAGGAGCGTTCTAGGCGCCAATGATGACTGGTCCATCTCAGCTCAGCCTCTGGACAGAAGCAACTTTAGACACACACACCTAGGAGTAGTGTGTACGAGTGTGCATGTATGTGTGTTCACGCGCGTGTGCGTGCGGGCTCCAGTGTCCAACTCGTGTGCCCGCGTACACTTGACATGGGGGGGGGGGGTGCGTGTGCTCTGAAGAGCCACCCTCCCCGGCTGCTGGAACTTAGAGAGTTTTCCTTTAAGCCAGCAACGCTGATGCTTGGACAGCCCCCCCTCCCCGCGTCCAACAGGAGGCGATGACGTCTGCAGCCTCGTTGCCAGAGCAGTCCCCGAGCGGCGGCTGCTGTTCATTGACAGGAGCAGAGGCTCGGACGTCAGCAGCCGGACCTTGGCGACGCGGCTCCCGCGGAGACGGCTCCCACCCCCGCACCTGCCAGCCCGCGGGGGAGGAGGGAGTGAAATCAAAGCCACGGAGGAGCGGATTGGGGCGACGCTGGGGCTGCAGAAGGGGGGTGACTCGGATCTGCCCTCTTTGTCCTGGAGCCCCGGAGTATATAAATAGTACAGTCTCCAGCCAGACTAGCACCCGCTCTCACACGCCCCCACGCCCCCCCCCCCCAGTCACTTTGTGACGGGCTGGCTCCGCGGGAAGGGAGGCAGGGGGCGGGAAGCAAGGAGTGGAAATAGATGTTGGGTTTTTTTCCTCTTCCCATTCATAGATTCGGCTGGAGTCATGGGGCCTTGGCTCTGGGAGACGCAATGAATGGATGGATGCCTGCGCGCCCCGGGACCACCTGGCTCGCTGGGGCGTCGCTCACACAGGGGGCGCTCTTCCATGAAGGAAATGGCACACATGTCCAGGCACACAGACACTGCAAAAAACAAGCCCAAGGAGGCCAAAGGCCTGCCATCTCCTTCCCCTCTGATCTCTTCTGGATTATTCCCTCCCTGTGAGGTTGGGAGGCAAAACAAGCCGCTGAGATAAAAAAATTTGCACACAGTGGAGCTACCAAGTGGAGCCTTTGACAAGGGACTTCCTGCAGTCGGGACAGTGACAATTGCAAAAGAAGCAGCCACATGGCGCAAGGCTTTTAGTCACTGACATGTTGCTGGTGGCTAAAACCTCGTCCCTCCCCACCTAAGTACCCAAGAATGCTCCACACCAGAAAGTGGGGAGCGCAGTGAAGGTGGCAGAGTACTTCAGCTCGATTTAACCAGAGCCCAGCGCTTGGGGAATCCTGGGGCACTGGGGGCTGCGAGACCTAGAGGCCCACACAAGACACAGGGATCACCACCTACATCCTTGGCTGAGCCCTGTACCCTGAACAAGCTAAAGGATGCAGAAGTTAAAGGATGCAGATTCCCAGCACACAGGGGAGCTTCATAAATGCATCCCATGGAGAGGCAGGGATTTAATGGTTGTGAAGTGAATCTGGGCTGTTTATTACCCCAGGACAGATGCTCATGGCTAGGATAGTAGAGCTCAGGATGGGGGAGCTACCTACACAGTGCATTCCAGGCCAGGAGTAGCTAATGGGTAGGAAAGCGGGGAGTGAGTAGGGAGAATGCCCACTCTCCTATCATCATTCTGCCCCCCAGAAAAGATGTGACACAGGAGTGGCATTCCAACCCCTGTGCTAGCAGAGAGAGCCCTTCTCAGCTACCACTTGGGCCCTTCCTGTCATGCCCTCCTGACTCCTCCATCTATCCCATTCTCCACTTTCTGCTTCCCTTCACAACGGATAGGTAGGTGCATTCAGGGGACACCCTCTGGCTACTCCCCTCTCACCCTGTTCTGGACCACCCAGGAAGCACTTCCCTAGGACGGCTGATGTTGAGCAGTGCTCTACTTCTTTGGGTCAGTACCAGCCCCTTCTCCAATCTTCTTCTCATCCGGTACATCAGCACCTAGAACATAGTTCCTCATATCCTGCCTCTGAAAATAACCTACCCTTAACTTAGACCCTGGGCCCTGCCTAGCCCTGCATGTTCCCAGTGAACACCTTATCTCCCCATCTTCCTGATGTTGGGGTGGACCATTCATAGACCCCTTTGCTTTCCATCACCTCTGAGTTAAGGCTCTCACTCAGCCTGGCGACTTTAAAAGTACATTTTTTTATATATTACATTGAGCACAGACTTCTCTGTGCTTGAGACTCAAGTGAACTACAAACTTCTGTTGGATGCCCATAAAGTCTCCAAGGCCACTAAATTCCACTCGCTTGCAGCCATGGTAGTCCCACAGTATCCTCACATTAGTAAGTAGAAACGGCATGTTCCCTGTTGACCTTAGTGAGCTGGGACCTCTCTTTCTTATCACCCTGTTCCATCTGTTCCCTCAGCCTTGAATGTGTCCAGTTCAGGCACCTCTCACCTCCATCTACAAACCTCCAGCTCCAGTGAGTCACACCCAGGTTGCTGCTGCTGCTGCTGCCCCTTTACCACCCCTCTACCATGCTACACTTAACGCAGAGGCCAGGGCCCCTGTGGAAATGCAAGATCACACCAATTCTCAGCTGAGTCCTCCATGGCTCTCTACAAAGCCCTATGGCCACATCAGCTTTTGCTCATTCCTCATCTTCTCCTTGCCACTGTGCCTACAGCAATGATAGTTAATTTGGGTAATCAACTCGATTTGATTAATAGACACCCAGGATATTAGTGAGGCAGACCTTTGGATATTTTTACGGTGGTGTTTCCATAAAGGATTAGCGGAGGCAATAAAACCTGCCCTGAACATGGGGGCTGGGGGACCGCTGAGAGCTTTTACCTTTCTCTACTCTCTGGACGGCGCCACAGGCCAAACCCCTCATGCTTCCCTGCCACAGTGGACGGCATTTTTCTGAATTCTCAGATGGGATTGAATCATTCTTCCTTCAAGTTGTCTTTTAAATAGGTTTTGTGGGGTTTTGTTGTTGTTGTTGTTGTTGTTGTTGTTGTTGCTTTATTTCCCAGTAAAAAGAAAAGTAACTAATATAGAAAACAAATGCTGAGAAACGGAGCTTTTGCTGAGTTCAGCCCGACCACATGGCTGTTAGGCTTGAGAACTGGTCTGTAGGAAGATCATGGAAGAGTTTGGAGATTCAGACAGGTAGTACGAAATGTTTTCTTGTCTCCAACCTCCCAGCCACTCAGAAGCTTCTGCAGCCATGGTATAAAGGGGTCAGACTACAGCGTGATTTGACAGGAGAGCTTCCCAATGGCAGACACATGGCACCAGTTTTTGGGGTATGCAAAATGCAAGAGTTATGGGGTCCCAGAGGCTTGAACCAAGTTCCAGGAAGATACAGGGTCAGGGAATATGGCAGGGTTGGATTCCCTGGAAGGAAGCTCTAGGAGGCCATTGAGCCTAACTACGGTGGTGAGGTCCAAGTTGCATCGGAGTTCCCAGGATCTTGAAGATACCAAAACTATAGGACATCCCCCAAGGAAAGTCTTAAGCATAGAGTGGAGCTGGCCACAGGGCAGTGGGTGCTATGGGCAGCAGATCTGAAGACACAGATACCCAAGGCTGTTGGAGCACAGGTGATGTCAGCATGAGCCCCAGGTGCCAGGCCAGGAGCTGTGAGATTTGGTGTTTACTCTCTCGGGTTTCTGTCTTCCTCAGGTCCAATCTCTCCTTTCTGCGTTTCCACTCTCCTCTGTTGTAATACAAATGTTCACTCTGCACTCTTGCACGTTGAAAGCCTACGACATGACTTCACGGGACAATGGCACCATTGATGGGAGCGGACATACTCCCCACCGGCTCTTCACTGGGAATGCTGTGGTGCGGGCATGAGGCCTTGCACCTCTGAAAACTGAGTTCTCAACTTGACTGTGCAGATCCAAGTTGGGGGAACTCAACAAAGACTCAACAGATCAATGCAGAAGCGGAAATGGCTGGTCCTTTTGCTGTGGTAGATCTCTTTGTGAGAATAAGGACCTTCCCCTTCACTCTGGCCCTGCTTTCTCCCCGCAAGACCACAAATGGATTAAACTTCAAGGCATTTTAGGGTTGAAACACAGTGGGTCGTGCATGTGGCTGAGGATATTTCTTCTACCCTCTGGGTGTCCATGAGCAATGTGCATGGCCAGCTACCTCTGGCTTCAGCTGTCCCCCTTCACTGTCTGCCTACTTCTTCACCCCCAAGCAAAAGCTTTCAAAATTCGCCTGACCCAACCACACCCTTTAAAATAAAAGTCCTGAGGCTGTGACCCAACCACAGCCTTCAAAATAAAAGTACTGAGGCTGTGGGACTTCAGACTTGGCTTTGGCACAAGAGCTGCTCCCCAGAGCCAGACTTCTTCCTTTTCCTTTTTCTTGGAAGAGCATTTACAGGTCCTTGTTATTCTGAGAAGAAAAAAGTCCTCAGATAAATGTAATCATTCCACCCCTCGAGAGGAACAGAGCAGAAAACACAGGCAAAGGTGAGTAGCTTGACCAAGAATGCTCCCTTGGAAACACCTTTTCTAGGAGAAATGGAATTCCCCACAGTAGGGTCTCCTCACCTAATTCACCTAATCCCCCAAGAACCAGGGTTTAGGGTAGGGAGAATAGGAGGTGTTTTGGTCAAGACCCTCTCAAATGGATCAATGCCAAAAAGGGTTTGCCCATCTGTACTGTAACATGAATTCCTAAATGGTCTTATTGTAAAAAAACAAAACAAACAAACAAAAAACACTCTGGAACCAGATATTGGGGTAAATGCTGAAAGATCAGAGAGACGAAGGAACAAGCCACTGCCACATCTCACCTCTAGGACTCCTCAGCCTGAGAAGCCTCTAGTTCGTCTCCTCATGCCTTATATACCTTTCTCCACCCAGCCATATCACTTCCTGTCTCAGTCTCTCTAGTGTTGGGATTAAAGGTATGTGACTCCCAAGTACTGGGATTAAAGGTGTGTGCCACTACTGCCTGGCTCTGTTCTCTCCTAGACTGAGTCAGTCTCACATAGTCCAAGATAGCTTTGAACTCAGAGATCAGACAGACCTCTGCCTCCCGAATGCTAGGATTAAAGGTGTGTGCCACCACTCCTGGCCTCTTTGTTTAATCTAGTGGCTTGTTCTGTCCTCTGATTGTCAGACAAATTTTATTAGGGTTCACAATATATCACCACACTGCCCCATCTATCTGTCATCCAACATGTGACGAAGCAGGAGTCAGAATAACCACTTGACCGCAGACTTCTCAGCCTCCAGAACTGTAGAATTAAGGTTCTAGTCTTTATCAATCCACAGCCTTGGGCATTCTGCTTCAGCATCACAGTACAGACTGAGATGTCACTATCACGTCATACTCACCAGCTGAACACAGCAGTTACTATACTTAAGTGGATTTCTAGGTTGTGTGAATGTGTTTTCAAATGAGTAATGGAGACACAGAAAGCTTGAAAGTGCTGTTAACATCGTAACTAGGGTATGTCTGAAAACGAAGCTGCAGAATCTACTCATTGATTCTTCGCATTGGAAGGAACATCAAGTTATCTGAGGTTTACCTAAGGGCCCCAAATGCCCTTATATATGAGGAGAAGAGCCAATGACAGAACACAGAAAACAGGTTGTCTTCCTTATTTGTTTTCCTTGTAACAGAATATCCAGATGGAAGCAACTTCAGGAAGGAAGTTAGGAAGTTTGGCTCTAAGTTTGAGTCCTTCCTGGTGAGGAAGTCCTGGCTTCAGAAGCTTGGGCAGCTGGTCACATGACATCTGCAGTCAAACAGAATGATGGGTGCTGGTGATTTTCTGTAGTCCCAGACCCAAACTTGGGGAATGGTGTTGTCCACTTCTGGGTGGCTCTCCCAACATTACCCTAATCAAGACAAGCCCTCCCAATCCCAGGGCCTTGATTCCAGGACCTGTCAAGTTGACTATGAATCACCACACAGGTCATGGTCTGCATGTGGTTCCTTTTGTTAGGGGAAAACATTGCGGCTGTGAATTGTGTTTGGGTCTTAACCAATCACTCAATTCCAGAAATACTAATTAGATTACACCTATTTTCCAAAAGGACCATACCTTAGTTATACTTATAATGTTCATTTATATAGCTCATCATTTAGACTTTCATGCTTTTAAATGAGATGCAATACAAACTTTACAGGAAAGTTGAAAAACAAAAGTAGATTCACCTCTAGTTGGCATTCACCCTCCGCTTCATCTCATGCTTGCTCACCGGTGGCTTTTAAATGCCTTGAGTATGAGTTCTACCCATCCTGCCCTTTAAGTCTCCCAACCATTGCAGAGTGTATTCCCTGAGATGAAAGGTATTTTCTTACATACAATGTTGTTGTCAACACTGGCAAACTAATTCCCTTCAAACAGCACTTTCATCTACTCTGTCTGCACTCCTGTTGGTCCTTTAACACATGAACATCTTTTAGAGCCCTTGTCCTCAGGATAGAATGCCCTAGTTCCTAGACACTCTCATGCTAGATAATGTCCAGAATCTTTGTGTATTTTTTTTTTAAGAATGATCCCCCCCACAACTTTTCATACATCACTCCTGGGTGTGGGTGGATTGCTGCTTCCTCATGATTGGGTCCAAGTTGTGTGACTCAGCTGGGCACTCAGGGAGCTTTGGATGGGTGTCGCCTACAGAATATCTGGAGGCACTGGAGTCCATCTGGTCCCTGCTGGCTGGCGAGGCAGATTCCAATCAGTATGTTTTTCTTTTTGGTTCACTTGTAATTAGCAATTAATCTGCCAAGAGACGAGAGAGGTAAATGCTTCACCCCCTTCCTGTCACATTTCTTCTTAGAAGTAGCATCCACAGGTGACTC